>NC_086449.1:737056448-737356448 GCF_028390025.1 Pseudophryne corroboree
TGAGCATATAAAGAGTGGCTCAGTGATCGAGAGCACTGACACACTGAGATACCCGCTGGAAGCCTCCAGTTCATATTCAGGTATCCTTCTGCTGTGTTCTGTCAACAAAAATGTCAGCATCTTCTCTATTGAAAGCATAGGCGTGCGCAGCACATTTTATAAGGGGGTGCACAACTGGAGTGGCGTGCCTTGCACTGCCTACCGGGCATGCCTAGCACCATATATTAGCAGTTAGAGAGAAAAAGGGAGAAAAAGAGAGAGGCGAGACAGAGGGTTAAGAGAGAGGGCCAGGGTAGAGAGAGAGGGGGTACAGGTGGCACTGTGTAGCTCGTTCTGTCCCCGTACCCGCTAGTACAAGCATCACTGTGTGTGTGTCCCTTCAGTACAAGAGGCACTGGGTACCTGAGGCAGTGGCGGGTCCCCTTTCAGCACAGGCAGCAGCGGTTCCCCTCTTCTGGTTTCTGTTGGATTGTGACGTCGGGCAACAGCATCAGAGAGAAGAAAAGGTGAGAGGAGGGACTGGATCGCCTCCTCCCGCTAGTACTGTGCTGACAGTGCTGCTGTATGCCCCTTCAATGCACCACACTGCCGCAGGCCCCTGCTTAAAAATATAGATATAAAAAAAGTGGCCCAAACCACATGGGGTGGGAAAGGGCAAGTCTGCCTCCTCCTCCCCCTTCCTGGATTATACAGTGCATCCAGTCACCACACTGCCTCCACACACACACACACACACACACACATTATACACACATACATACAGTGGTCGAAGTGGAAATTTTGAAGTGTGGGTATGGAAAAGTGAAGGTGGAAATTCTCCAGAAAAGGAGGTTTGCCCTTCAGTGTAGTTTACCACCCCATATAACCCTTATACACATTATGCATCACAATAGTAGGACCCCTTATATTATCTAATACTGTTGCCCCTTTCACATGATAGCACACGGTATGAGCCGAAATTCACATTAAATAAGCTGAAGGCTGCATAAGCCCGAGGCAATATAAGAGCTCAACTTTTTGTGATTGGTTGCTTAATGACTAAGCAGTTGCTAGGCAGATCAGTTTTTTCCTGTGGTTTTCCCTATTGAATTAGAAGGTTGTCCATCAAGCTTAATAGGTTGGTCTTAGGATAGTATATAGGGGAGAGCATTTGCCTCAGACTTCCTCTTGCCATTCATTGTATGGCCCAGGAAGGATAAGTATATCAATACTTGTATTGTTTTGCTATTGATTATTGCTTTGTTTCCTTATATACCCCTTTTCCCCCTTCTTGTGGTCATTTATTGTGCTCTGTGGTTTGCTATTATAGATTCTGCAGTTTCCCCCCCCCTCCTGTCATGCCGCGTCCACGACGTTCTGCCCCCCCCCTCCCCCCGCTCCCGCTCCCCTAGAACTGGGCCCCGGAGGCTGCCTACGACGGCGGCGGACATGCGGCGGGGTCGGGCCGCGACGGCCCACTACCCTGCCAGCCGGAGGCAGGCGGCCAGCGGCCGCTCTGCACATGGCGCCGGGCCGCGGTCGCCGGCGTCCCCGGCAACCCAGGCTCCAACGGCGGCTCCCTCACCCGGCGCGCTGATCAGCGCCAGGTCTCCCCCGCCTTCCCCGCAAGCGGCTCCCAGCGGCGGCTCGGGCGCCCACGTGGTGTCGGGCGGCCGCGGCGGGGCTGCGAGCGGTGAGGGGGGGGCCAATGCGCAAGTGGGGGCTATGAGTCTGGGGCAGCAGGGTGAGGTGCCCGCTGTCCCCAGAACGGTTCGTGACATACACACACCCCTCCCTGGGATGGGGCCTATGGCACCCAGATACAGAATTGGGGATGGAGGGCTGGCGGCCCCTGGTGTTGCCGGGGCGCGTGGCTGTGACTGCCGCAGCGCCCGCCCCTACTGCGGTTACATGGCAGGTGTTCCCGGATGGGAATCCCGCATCGGGGCCTTTTGGCTGGGCCCCTGGTCGCCAGTCGCGCGACCACCCGTGTCGGCATCCCCGTACGTCGGGCTGCAGGCCCCCGCCCGTCCTGCTGGGGGCATTGCAGTTAGTGGCGACACAGTCGTCTGTCGCAGCGTCTTACCATTTACCCGGCCCTGCTCATTCGTTCGAAGCTCAGCAAGGCTTCGCTGGGGGCCAGTTCTTCCCCGGGGGCTTTCCGTGGCCTCTTGCGCCGGCGTTCCCTGCAGCTGCCAGTGCGCCCTCCATGGGCCTAACGGTGGCGTCCGGTCCACAATTTTCCCCGTACGTAGCCGGCTCGGGCGCCGGCGTACAGACCACATGGTCGGTAGGCGGCCCCCGGGTTTCGGTGCCCCTCCCTGCCTTTGCGGGCTCGCATCTCGTCCCGTCCCTGGCCGGAGCAAATCCGTGGGCGCATATTTTGCCGCCACCCCCAGCACCCCCACGTTTTCCCCAGGTTTCGTCCGGACTTTCGGGGGAGAGCGGTTATACGCCGCATACGTCATGGCGGCCTTCTTACTCCATGGGGGTTGCTACGGGGGTCGGGACTGCTTTCCCCCACTCCGTTGCGTACCCCTCGGTTGGGGGTCCTCCCCTGCAGCTTCCCGCCGGCCCTCCACCGCGGAGCGGCTGGGCTGGGCCTCCTCCCCCGCATGTTCACCCCATTGCTACTGATGCGCTGGTTTCCCCCGCGCTTGTTGTCCCCTCTGTTTCTCCCTCACAGGTACTGGCTGGCTCCGGGGCTGCGTCTCGTAGGGGGCGAAGGTCGCCGGCGGCCGCGACATCGACGGGGGAGGTTCAGCCACCAACAGAGTCGGGTGCAACGGACGACGCTGTTCCGGGTCCTTCTAACACCGGTGAGCAAGCCCTTCCTTTACACAGTTCAACCAGTAATTCATCATCTTCTAGCAGTGTTTCGTCAGGTTCTCCGCGGCGCCCGCGTAAATTAGCTAGACTTATCGCGCGGCGCATGGCGAAGGAAGCGCAGAAAGTGGCAACGCCAGCGGCGGTGGTTCCGCTTGACCCCCCCCGTTATACGGAGATGGTGCATTGCGCCAACACGGCAGTTACGCGGGGGATACGTAAGCGAATGCGAGAGAAAATCCGGAAGGGGAAGTACGTGGACATCTTCACCCTTACGGATGACATGCGACAGGGTTTGGACGCAGCCAAGAAACCGGGCGGCATTGGGGAAAATGCGTTCCGCAATTTTCACCAGTGGTTGCGAGGGTTTTTGGTTTTTACCGCTTGCTACACGGAATCGCGACCCGCGGAGTATTCCAACTTAGTTAAGTATTTGTTTTTAGTCTATGACATGTACTTAAAATCCAAGGGTTCCGCTTGGCGGGATTACGATGAGAAGTTCCGTCGCAATCAGGATGGCAACCCCACCCTGCCCGCGGGTTTTAAGGATGTCGAGGTGTGGTTGGAGGTCACGCAACAGGTTAAGCCCACCCCGGACGTCACGGTCAAGAAGCCCGGGGCGGCCGGGGCTTCGGGTTCCCGCTTGATAGGGAAAGGGAAGTGTTTTGCCTACAACGAGGGCAAATGTGCCAAGGGGGCGAATTGTCGTTTTCGCCACTCGTGTAAGTTGTGCGGGGCCAGTCACCCGGCCAAGGATTGCACCTCGGCGGCGAGCGGTAAGCCCTCCGCTCCTGCCGAGGCCGGTGGAGTTGGCAAGTAAGGCCTTCTCTCTGATTCGAGTTCCTGAGTTGCGGCGCTTGCTGAGCTTATACCCCGACAGGTCGGCAGCGTCATTCCTTTTGGAGGGTTTTCGGCACGGTTTTCGTCTGCCCATTTCGGATTCGGTGCGCGTAGTGGCGCGCCAGAATTTGAGATCGGCTCGGGAGTTCCCGCAGGAGGTCCGGCGGAAGGTGGACGGGGAGATCGGGCTGGGACGCATGTCGGGTCCCTACGCCGTTCCCCCGCTGCCCTCCTTGTGCATTTCCTCAGTGGGGGTGGTGCCCAAGAAGGCCACGGGCAAGTTCCGCCTGATACAGCACTTGTCGCACCCTCCGGGTTTTTCGGTTAACGACGCTATTCCGCAGGCAGAATGCAGGGTGCGTTATCAGTCTTTTGAAGACGCTCTGCGCTTGGTGCGAGATTGTGGGCCGGGGGGCCTGTTGGCAAAATTGGACGTGGAGTCGGCCTTCCGTCTACTTCCACTGCACCCGGATTCCCTGCAGTTTCTGGGTTTCAAGCTAGGGGGCGAGTTTTACGTGGATCGGTGTCTCCCCATGGGTTGTTCGGTCTCCTGCGCCTACTTTGAGAGTTTTAGCACATTTTTGCACTGGTGTGTCCAGTCCGCCTCCGGCCAACGCGGGGTGGCTCACTACCTGGACGACTTTCTCTTTGTGGGTCCCGGGGGCAGTTCAATCTGTAGGGATATTCTGTCGGTGGCTAGATCATTGTTCGACAGTTTAGGGGTGCCTGTCGCGCAGGATAAGTGTGAGGGCCCTTGCACTTGCCTTAGCTATCTAGGTATTGAAATAGACACAGTGGGGGTTGCTGTCGCCTACCCGAGGATAAAGTGCGTAAACTTTTGGGTTTAATTACTGACTGTTTAGGCAAACGCAGGGTTCGGCTGAAGCAGGTGCAGTCTCTGCTGGGTTCTTTCAACTTTGCGTGCCGGATTATCCCCATGGGTAGGATTTTCTGTCGCAAACTTGAACGGGCCACGGCGGGGACGGTCCGGCAGCACCACACCGTGTACCTTTCCCGCGAGATCAGGGATGATTTGCGGATTTGGGTATCTTTCCTGGTGTCCTTCAACAGGGAGGTTTTGTGGCCTGCGCCTTGTTGTTCCAGCAAGCAGCTACAATTGTTCACGGATGCCTCGGGCAGTCAAGGTTTTGGGGCGTTTTTTGCTGGGGCATGGTGCGCTGCTGCTTGGCCGGCCTCTTGGGTAACGCGGGGGTTTACCAAGAACCTCCTGTTGCTGGAATTGTTCCCGATCATAGTGGCTCTTGAATTATGGGCCTGCCAGTTCGCGAATAGGGACATCTCGTTTCGTTGCGACAACTTGGGGGTGGTACATGCGATTAATAATCAGCGTTCCTCATCTCCGCAGGCTCTGAGGCTGCTACGGCATCTAGTTTTAGTTTGCTTGCGGCGCAATATTAATTTCAGGGCCCGTCACGTTCCCGAAATCGACAACGGAATTGCAGATGCATTGTCTCGGTTCCAATTTGACAAATTCCGGGCGTTGGTTCCGGGAGCGGCGGCAGAAGGTTTACAGTGCCCGCCTTCTGTCTGGCAGATTGTCGAATCGGGTTAGCTGCGCTAGCCAGGTGTGCTCTGGCTCCCTCCACTCTCAGAGCGTATGATGCAGCCTGGCGTGATTGGTCAGTCTTTCAGCGTAGGTACAGGGTAGCAGGTGAGTCCTCGGCTGACGCCCTGATGACCTTTGTTTGGGAACATTACCAAAACGGTAGGTCAAAAGCGGCCATGGCGTCTGCCCTTGCGGGCATTTCTTTTCACTCGCGGCTCCACGGGATGACGGACCCCACGGGGTCTTTTGTCCTTTCCAGAGCGCTGAAGGGTTGGGCTAGGTTGCGTCCGGCGCCCGCGGACTCCCGTAGACCCGTGACGTTGCAGCTGCTAACAGAGTTACTGCGTGTGTTGCCTCAAATTGCGACCTCGGAATTTGAGGTGGCGTTGTTTAGTTGCGCGTATGCCCTGGTCTTTTTTGGGGCTTTCCGAGTGAGCGAGTTGGTGGCATGCAGCAAAGCGTCTCGGGAGTCGGGTCTGCTTTACGAAAATGTGCGCTTGCAGGATGGCCTGTTGCTCTGTAGGATTGTGCGGTCCAAGACAGATCAAACAGGTCGGGGTCGCTGGGTGTCCTTGGAGGCACAGGAGGAAACCGGGGTTTGCCCTCTGCGGTTGACGCAGGAGTATATGCGGTTGAGGCCTCCGGGGGGGCGACCAGTTGCTGGTACACGCGCAGGTTGACCCGCTGACAAAGTTTCAATTTGCTGCTGTGTTTAAAAAATGTTTGGCGGCATTGGGCTTGCAGGGGGCGGACTTCGGTACCCATTCCTTTCGGATTGGGGCGGCTACCCAAGCAGCGGTTGCGGGTTCATCCCCTGCGGCTATTCGGGAGCTGGGCCGTTGGAAGTCTGCCTCCTATAGGTCTTATGTCCGTTTGGATAAGTTGTAGGTGCGCCTGTTGCGCTAACCCAAAAACGTGTTTACTCGTCGGTTTTTGAACGCTTACCGTTCAGGAATCGAGGGTGTGAAGTGAATTTTTAAAATTTTTCCTCCGAGGGGGCCTAATATCAATTGGCTGTTCTATCAAGGTCCACGGGAGGTTTTTTGATTTTTCTCCTTCACTTGGGTTTTTTGTTACGTTATGCATTCTGTATGTATTGTGTTCACAATTCTGATGTTAGGATATTTTCTTTTTCAGCTATCATCAATTTTGGGGAGCATGTATGGCTGGTTGGCCATTCCTATATTTTTTGGGCGGCAAGGCATCCCGGGGCAATTATGGCAGCGGATGTTTTTGGGTCTAGGGAATTTCGATGGTTAGGTGTCCGAGGTATGTTGTGGGGTGACTTGTTGCGGCTCCTTTTTTCCCGTGAGCGCCGCTGGGGTCGCCCTAGTTGTATTGTCCTTCATTTAGGTGGTAATGATCTAGGTCGAGTTAAGGGCATAGATTTGGTTTTGTTCGTTAAGGCGGATTTGGTGGCGATTCGTTGTCACTGGCCAGGAGTGTGCATTGTTTGGTCGGAGATAGTGCCGCGTTTTCATTGGCGCGGTGCGGTGCGTTTCTCGGCGCTGGAGAAGGCCCGCAAGAAGGTGAATTCGGCAGTGTCTCTCTTTGTCAGGGCCATAGGTGGAGTAGCTGTCAGGCATCCTTTACTTGTGCTGCGTAATAGGCAGTTTTACAAGGAGGATGGGGTTCATCTTTCTCCGGAAGGAGTGCAGATTTTCCTGGAGGATATTTTTGGTCCTTTTCGGTAGGGCTATTTAGTTTGTTCTAGTTGGTTTTTTGGTTGCTGGTTGCGGATGGCGGTGGCGGTTTGTAAACCTTTGTGGCGGGAAGTCGCTACCAACCAGCTGTCACACAGGCATAAGTGGTCATTGTGGGGCTCCCTCATTAGAAGGACGGCAGGTGTGTCCTTCTCTTGCGGTTGGACATTTAGACGTTCCCCTGCGGGAACCGAACGTTTGCCAGAGAAAAGAGGGGTGAGGCCAGCACAATGCGGTTTATGCAGGAAGGAGGCGGGGTCTGAGTACTCCCCTCCTTGGTTTGGTGGTTTTTCATCTAGGTGACTGGTGCTGGTGTCGGGTAGCGACTTTCTGTTTGCCATCCTCCAAGCTAAATTGAAATCTTAATCTAAATTAATTCTAATTCGATCACAATTATAGTTTAAAGAGTTGGTCAGCGATCAATAAACATCGTCTGACCTTTAACTCCAGCTACCGTGTCCGTGTCTTTATTTCAGTGTGTTGTGTCGTGTTAATTTTAGTGATAAGCTAGCTTAAGAAAAGGTTTATGTAATCACAATAAAGTTATGGGCGCCTTAAATAAGCTGAAGGCTGCATAAGCCTGAGGCAATATAAGAGCTCAACTTTTTGTGATTGGTTGTTTAATGACTAAGCAGTTGCTAGGCAGATCAGTTTTTTCCTGTGGTTTTCCCTATTGGATTAGAAGGTTGTCCATCAAGCTTAATAGGTTGGTCTTAGGATAGTATATAGGGGAGAGCATTTGCCTCAGACTTCCTCTTGCCATTCATTGTATGCCCACCCGCCCTCCCGGATTGCGTCAATTTTTGTTTCCTTCAGTTGGCTATTGAAAGCCAGATTGGCGGGAAGTTGCTACCAACCAGCTGTCACACAGGCATAAGTGGTCATTGTGGGGCTCCCTCTTTCGAAGGACGGCAGGTGTGTCCTTCTCTTGCGGTTGGACATTTAGACGTTCCCCTGCGGGAACCGAACGTTTACCAGAGAAAAGAGGGGTGAGGCCAGCACAATGCGGTTTATGCAGGAAGGAGGCGGGGTCTGAGTACTCCCCTCCTTGGTTTGGTGGTTTTTCATCTAGGTGACTGGTGCTGGTGTCGGGTAGCGACTTTCTGTTTGCCATCCTCCAAGCTAAATTGAAATCTTAATCTAAATTAATTCTAATTCGATCACAATTATAGTTTAAAGAGTTGGTCAGCGATCAATAAACATCGTCTGACCTTTAACTCCAGCTACCGTGTCCGTGTCTTTATTTCAGTGTGTTGTGTCGTGTTAATTTTAGTGATAAGCTAGCTTAAGAAAAGGTTTATGTAATCACAATAAAGTTATGGGCGCCTTATAAGTTATGGGCCCCTTTCACATGATAGCACACGGTATGAGCCGAAATTCACATTATAGCACACGGTATGAGACGAAATTCACATTATACCACACGATATGAATAGAAATTCACATTATACCACACAGTATGAGACGAAATTCACATTATAGCACAGGGTATGACCCAAAATTCACATTATACCACACGGTATGACTAGAAATTCACATTATACCACACAGTATGAGCCGAAATATACAATTATACCACACGGTATGAATAGAAATTCACATTATACCACATAGTATGAGATGAAATTCACATTATAGCACACGGTATGAATAGAAATTCACATTATACCACACAGTATGAGCCGAAATTCACATTATACCACACGGTATGAGCCGAAATTCACATTATACCACACGGTATGAATAGAAATTCACATTATACCACACAGTATGAGCCGAAATTCACATTATAGCACACGGTATGAGCCGAAATTCACATTATACCACACAGTATGAATTAAAATTCACATTGTAGCACACGGTATGAGCAGAAAATCACATTATACCACACGGTATGAGCCGAAATTCACATTATGCCACACGTAATGAGACAAAATTCAGGGAGAGTGACAGCATGGACATAGTGACAGGGAGAGGGACAGAGGGAGAGTGACAGAGGGAGAGGGACAGGGAGAGGGACAGGAAGAGGGACAGGGGCATCAAGAGCATACAGTAGGGACTAGGGAGAGAAAAAGGCAGCAGGGTAAAATTACCTATTGAGCTGCGGCGGAGACTGTGGTGCGGTGTATGAGGAGGCCGCGCGCCCGCTCCTGATTGGCTGCCGGTTTGAGAGAGCTCTGTAACCAGCGGATGCGGCGGCGGGGATCTTCAGTCAGTACTCGAAGTGCTGTTATTCCATACCGGTGTATACCGGCCCTCTATATATAGACAAGAAGAATGATCCGCAACTCCAGCAGGCCCTCGGCTGCACTGATCCTTGCTCACAGTGCCCTCCTCAGAGGCAGATAGCCCCCAATACAGACATCGAAGGGAGGTGGCACTCAGAGACTTTCAACGTGATAAACAAATGTGATTTTAATACATTAAAAATGTATTAAATGTATTAAAAATTTGTTTATACAGAATTTTATCCCCCCACAGACTCTCACCCAGACTGGAGAGAGACTGAGCATGGGCGGGACTCAGAGTCGGGAGAACAGCACAGGGCGGCCAGGGAGGAAGGGCACGCGGTGTTACGTCGGCACGTCACATTGCGAGGCAGTCACTCGGATCATGACGGCGGGTGGCCGGGCTGTTCAGCCAGCCACCCACAACAACTCTGTGAGTGACTATGAGGCTGCTGCTGACCGGCGGCTGTGCAGCAGGAGGGGATGTAACCGTCGGGCAGCAATGCACAGCAGGTGATCCGATCGTTGGTTTCTGTGTGCTGCTGTAGTAGCACTGCTACAACAGCAGCACACAGACCGCGATGATCGGATCGCAGGCATGATGTGCGGGGGTTGCCGGACATTAGGGGGTACCTGTGCGCACCAGGCACCCCACCGTGTGCACACCTATGATTGAAAGGATTATTTTTTATTTCTTTTGATTATTCTCTTTTTCCCTGGGAGAGAGGTTTGGTGACAGTTTGCTAAATGACATTATTACTTTCATAACCACTGGCAGCAGGTTGTTGTGAGCACACAGATACATTATCTCTGACACATTTCCGTGTCTTGCTGTATGGAGGAGTTATGGGTGTGTGTATATTGTTCCGGGCCATGTGCAATGACTGACTGACTGCCTCTCATATGTGGCAACAATCTGTCCATCTTACAGTTCAATTAGAACGTTGGAGTTCTCTGAAAGGATTATCATCTGCCTGTACTGTAGGTCAATGGCAGCTCCCAAGTCCTTTCAACCATGGGTCCAAGCTGACCTATGTCCGCAGACAACCATGATTTCTAGCAGAGAAGATGTTGGGATCTCTAGATGACAGTGGAGTTAGGTAGAGATATGATACGTTCTAGCAAACATTACTGACCTCCACCGTTAAGTACATTTAAGGATTTTAGGATTTAGTTATTGTTCTTATGGTACTGTACAAATAAGTGGGTAGTAAATACCATAGCGATCATTATGTACTTACTCCTCTGAGACCCTGTTTGCCCCTAAGCTGTCAATCAGGTTGTAGAATTGGGTGTTGTCGTCCTCTTCTTGGACTGCCCGGGTACTTTCTTCCCATTTGTTCTGATACGTGTTTTCAAACTCTAGCTGCTCAGCCAGCTCTCCGCCGTCAGGGGTGTCATGTGTCGGGATCTCTTCTCTATGCAGAAACTGACCTAAGTGTTTCAGAAGGTAGACTTCTATTAGGAATATCCTCAGTGCAAGACCATTGAACATGATTAAAGTGAACGTGTCCAGCTGTGTGACATAACTGTCATTAACTGCACAGCTTGGGTAACTTCAATGTAAAGTTATACCCCTTACACATCGACCCTCTGACCCGGGATATTGCCAAGTCAACACTCATCCTGGTTTGGTGTGAAAAGACACTACCAGGGCCACAGGAATTCGACCCGTGTCATGACCAATGTCGAACCCGGACTGACCCATGAGTCTACAGTGTTAAAGCGAGAGCCAGGTTATCTGACCTGGGTCCGACTAAAAGTAGCAGTGAGCCGGATCACCGGCGCCTTTAGATGATGTCATCTCCAAACGTCAGCAAAGGGACGATAACTCAGGACAAGCCTGCAGTGTGAACACTGTCTGAAGCAGCTGTGTCATGGCTTGAAACTGTGTTCACTAATACCCCTTTGCCACTAGCTTTTTAAAACACGGGTAAATGCGCGGGGGCGCACATTTACCCATGTTTTTCCCTAGTGGAAAAGGGTCCCCCGGCAAATTCCCGGATCAAGTGATCCGGGAATCCTACCCAGGTAGCTAGCTGGGTTGAACACGTGTTCAACCCGGCTAGCTGTCTAGCGTGAACGGGAGCCGTGTCGAGGCGACACGGCTCCCGTTCACTGTGTATGGGAGGATTACGCTGGGAGGTCATGTGATCTCCCAGCGCCACCCCTGCTGCATCACTAGCCGCGTCACCAACCCGGCAATTGCCAGGTGAGCGCTGTCTGTAGGGGCTGTAGCACGGGTCGCAGCCGTGTCAGGTGACACGGCTGCGACCCGTGCTACTGTAGTGGAAAAAGGGTATAACCCAGGTTGGACCCGGGTGTTTAGTGTGAAAGGGGTATGTTTAACACATAACTTCTTTAAGCTATAAAACTGTCACCCATTGATGTTTGCAAAGTATTTCCTGCTAAAGTGACTTAGGGGGTCTATGTATAGTAGATAAAGTACCAGCTAACCAGCTCCTAACTGTCTGCTTTCAAACACAGCCTGTAACATGGTAGTTAGGACCGGATTGGCTGGTACTTTATCTTCGTCCACTTTATCTCTCTCCAAGGCTTTTATGCCTTGGAGAGAGATAAAGTGGACGAAGATAAAGTACCAGCCAATCAGCTCCTAACTACCATGTTACAGGCTGTGTTTGAAAGCAGACAGTTAGGAGCTGGTTAGCTGGTACTTTATTACCGTCCACTTTATCTCTCTCCAAGGCTTAGTACATTTGGCTGTAGGCTAAAGATGCTTTAATACTTATCTAACGCAATGCTTCAGAATCAATGTCCAAAAAGTAGGCAGGCGTCCTATTATGTTATGATACATACTTAGCTTCTCAGGAGCACAGGGAACTCAAGTTCCACCCAGTGGCAAATATCTATGGGTTTAGTATGAAATACAAAATCCCGATGGTCAAAATCCTGACCACAATTGACCGACGGTTAAAATCCTGACAAGGTCAAAATACCAATATTTAAAATGTTAACAGGTCAAAAAGTCGACACAAGTTTTTTATTTTATTTTGGTGTGTATGTCGACATAGGTCGAAATGGACACTGTATAAGCGTACTGCGTGCGATCGCCATGCTTCAGGCACGGTACCTCACTGCGCTTGGCACACTATTATATTCCCCCTCCAGGTCCACTGGGATGGTAAAGTATAAACAATTCGGTTTTTCATGAAAAACTCATGTCTACTTTTTTGACCTGTCGACATTTTAAATATCGGTATTTTGACCGTCTGTCAATGGTTGTCGGTATTTTAACTGGCGGGTTTTTGATTGTAGGTAAATTGACCGCATCCCATATCTATAATGGGTGAAGTGCACGAGGGCCCTTGAGTCAAGGGGGCCCACGCCACACACCCTACACCCATGGAACACACTTACCTTGTGGCCACTGCAGAATAAAACATTCAGACATATGCTCCTCTGTAGCAGACTGTGCCAGGGTCTCACTGTGCATGTGCCAGCACAAGGGGGTCCTGCATAGAGATTGCATATGGGCCCCTCCCCTGGTAAGATCTATGTGTGCATATAAGTTACTGTCATTTTTTGGGATATTTTTGACCAGCCCCAGCAAGATTGTTGGCCAATCAGTCAATCTCAGAGTGAGTCTTATCTGGAGTGGTTGCCAGAGACCTGGAAACATCTGTACACTGAGCATTTGTCATTAACCCAACCTACCTGGACATGAACCCTGAATATTTTGTCACTGGCCCATTGCTTGTCTAAGATTCAATTATTCTTTGAACTACAGCTTGCAGTGAATTATAATTACTTATTGCGCTTCACGTGTTCCTAACCAGTGACCATTCAGAGGAAGCACTCAGCTATTTAAACTCAGAAACTCAGGGGGTCATTCCGACCTGATCGCACGCTGCCGTTTTTCGCAGCACAGCAATCAAGTCAGTAGTGCGCATGCGTATGCACCGCAATGCGCAGGCGCATCGTACGGGTACAAAGCGGATCGTTGCTGGACGATGGATTTAAAGAATCCATTCGCACAGCCGATCGCAAGGAGATTGACAGGAAGAGGGCGTTTGTGGGTGTCAACTGTCCATTTTCTGGGAGTGGTTGGAAAAATGCAGACGTGTCCAAGCGTTTGCAGGACGGGTGTCTGACGTCAATTCCGGGACTGGACAGGCTGAAGTGATCGCAAGGGCTGAGTAAGTTCTGAGCTACTCAGAAATTGCACAAACTATATTTGTACTGCTTGGCTGCACATGCGATCGCACACTTGCACAGCAAATATACACTCCCCAGTGGTTGGCGACTATGCGTTTGCCAGCTGCAAAAAGTAGCTAGCGAGCGATCAACTCGGAAGGACCCCCTCAGTACCATTAGTTTTCCCTTGCCCAAGTATTGTGGTTTGAACCTGTGATCTCATCTACGTCTACTGCTGTTTCCTATATACCAACCCGGATTTTAATTGGCTATGTCAGATTAATTGTCCGCCTTGTATAACTGCACTATATCTGACCTGTTACTGATTCCTTCCACTCGCAACTGGATTCTTTCTCCGATATCAGATCCCTTATGTCTATGCTTATCATAACATCCCTTAAAATCAGGATGCTCATGGATTACACAGGTTCTATGGCTATGCATAGAAATGCAGGCATGAAGTCAGCCAGCCGCAGAACCTGTGTAATTCATTAGTGTCCTGGTTTAAAGGGGTAGTATGGTAAGCCCAGGGTCGGACTGGCCCACGGGGCTACCAGGGAAACCACCGGAGGGCCCAATCCTTCCTCTAAGGATCAGGTTCCAGACTGTGCACTTGTATTATACATGGTAGATATGTTGCATTACACTGCACTAAACTATTGTGTATTTCAAGCCTCTGTGGAGGCTGGCCACACCCCCTTTGAAGGCTGGCCACATCCCTAAGCATGGGCCCCTATAACTGCATTCCCCCGGTGGGCCCTTCATGCCCCAGTCCGACACTGGGTAAGCCTACATATGGCCCCATACTGTATCTGAGTGGCTCAAACCAAAGGAAATGTGTCCCAAGGATATAGGACCCGATTCAGTAAGGATTGCAAATTCTGCTAAGTAGCAGAATTTACAATCCTTTTGATCGCATGCTGGGGGCTGTCCATCGCAGGGCAAGGCCGTCCAGCATGCTATCAGCTGCTTTCCCCTGAGACCACACTGAAATTGCGGTCGCACCACAATTTCAGCGTAATCGCTAAAAATAGAGTAGCCTCCTGCTGGTGCAGCCTATCTGCGACCGCAGGAGGGTCACCGCCACTTTTGTGATCGCATTGGCTGCGTGTGATGTCACGCAGCCACCCAGATCACGCCCCCTTCATGCCCATTGTTTGACTGCTGCCGCCCCCGTTTTTAAGCCACGCCCCTGCAATGCTCCGTTTCCTCCTAGGATAAGCAATAAGCAAGCCCAGGACTTGCTTATCTAGTGCGATAGAATCCTGATGATCGGGGACGGAGCTGACGTCAGACACCCTTGAGCCTGCCTGCGTCTGCGCTTGAGCCCAACTGCGTTTTTCCGGACACTCCCAGAAAACGGTCAGTTGCCACCCACAAACGGCCTCTTCCTGTCAATCTCCTTGCGATCGCCCCCGTGGGAATGGATCATTCGCACCATCCCGTCGCTGAGCGTTGAAGCCATCCGACGCACCGGCGCATGTGCAGTTCGGATCTTATCGCCCAGCGATCTGATCTGAATGACCCCCAAAGGCAGGTGACTGGATTAAAAGAAGCAAAACTTTAAACATGCTCAAGTTGAGATCTCATGTCAGACACTGCGGATTCCTAATTCTCCTAGCAGCTTTATCGTTCCACCCTAGCTATATAAACTCATATTTTACATAAGTATAGCACAAATATTACATGCACAAGAGTATGGTATGTAGGAATCCTGCAATAACAGTTTATATAAAGCACTGTATAATAAACACACAGTTCTTAAAACTTTATTAGCATTTTTGTACAGTAGTTCTTGGCATGAGCTGTTTCTAACTTTCTGTAAGTCTTGTCATACCAAACACTAACAGTATATTGGTAGAAACTGGGCCGAGCATATTATCCTGACAGTCTGAACCTCTACAGGGGGATCGATCCATGGCCATGGGTGTAGCGAGGGTGGCTCCAGTGGAGCGCGAGCTCCGGGTGATGGAAAACCTAAACTGCGCGCCGCCTGAACACCCCCCTCCCTCTGCACGCTATACCATGGGCCGCTGTACAGAAGCAGAGAGGTGTACACTGACTCAGACTCAGAGACAAGGTAGGGTACAGGTCAGGCCAGAGGCTAAAGCAGGAGACACTGACAGCCGGCACATGCCAGAGCTCTGCCGCCCTCTTTATATGTCTCACTGTCTGCTTGTAGCTGTGCAGCAGGGTTACTTCTGTCCTGCTACACCACTCTATGCCCCGGCTGCTGCAGCACCTCTTTTTGCCTCGGCTGCTGCAGCACCTCTTTCTCCCTTGGCTGCTGTAGCACCCCTCTCTTAATTGATGCTACAGCGCCTCTCTCTGACCCAGCTGCTGCTGCTTGAGAACCTCTCTCTGCATTAGAAGCTGCAGAGTAGCATATAAAAGTGTCTCTACTGTGGTGTAATGTGTATAAACGGCTCTACTGTGGTGTAATGTGTATAAACGGCTCTACTGTGGTGTAATGTGTATAAATGGTTCTACTGTGGTATAACGTGTAGAAACGGTTCTACTGTGGTGTAACGTGCATAAGCGGCTCTAATGTGGTGTAACGTGTATACGCTGCTCTACTGTGGTGTAATGTGTATAAGTGGTTCTACTGTGCTGCGTAAAGTGTATAAGGGGTAATTCTGTGTGGTATAATGTGCATTGGTACTATTCTGTGGCCACGCCCCATCTCCATGAAGCCACGCCCCTATATTTTGCCTATTTTAAACATGGGGGCGCCCAAAGGAAACTTTCGCCCTCAGCTTCGATAGGTCTAGAACAGGCCCTGTCACCAATTTAGGATTTTAAAATATTTTTCTTTTCAAATGTAACATACCCCCAATTCAGTACAGGGGAGGGGGGCGCCGAAACATACCCTTGCTCCAGGCACCATGGCACCTAGCTACACCTCTGTCCATGGCAGACATGTAATGTCATGTCATGTTATGTATACTATGCATATCACTTCAAATGCTGGTTAAGTTTCATTCTCTAAATATTGTTTTTCTTTCATTCCCAGATCTGCTGTAAAGGTGCGTACACACTAGGCACTATTGCTTACGATCCGACCAGAACGATATTGTCTAGTGTGTACAGACAATATATCGCACAATGCACACTCCCGTGGGTCAGCTGCGATGACGCCCGTCGGACCTGCATGCAGGTAATATTGCAGACTAGGGCCAAGCTGTTGCATGCAGCATGGCCGCCCCCATTGCTCCTGACATCGGCAAATGTACATAGCGTAATACCACAACAAATGTAAAATAAAAACAGAGAACTTACTAAATCCCGTAGTAAATTCTTCCAAGGTCAGAGAACCATTGCCATCAGAATCCAGAGTATCAAATACCTTCTCCAGTTCCTCAAAGCTGAGTGGGAGCTCACCATGAAGTCTCTAATAAAATATATATAAATGTGTTTTCTTAATACAGTGATTTCTAATTACCTAATGAGCTTCACTGGTTACTAATCAGCAGCCGGGCAGAGAAAACACCCAGCTAGTAAAACTCGGGTGTGGTTCATTAGGTCGACATGAGTTAGGTCGACATACCTGTACATTGGGTCGACCAAGTTTGGTCGACATGATCACTAGGTCGACAAGTGCTAGGTTGACCTGGAAAAAGGTAGACATGAGTTTTTTTACTTTTTTTGGTGTCGTTTTCTTCAGAAAGTGACGGGGAACCCCAACTAGTGCACCGTAACCCCTCGCATGCTTCGGGCAAGGTGCCTCGCTCCGCTACTACTGCACCCGGCACAGGTTACCGTTCCCAATTGTAGTCCAGTGGATCGTTAATTATGAAAAAGGTTAAAAAAAAAATTGTGTAAAAATCATGTCAGCCTTTTTCCATGTCGACCTAGTACATGTCGACCTAATGCATGTTGACCAAACGTGGTTTACCCAATGTATGTCGACCTAATGACCGCCATCCGTAAAACTCAGCCTGCAGCCGAATGTCATTATTATGCGCTAAAAGAAAAGTGTTAAATAAATCTATGGTACAGCTCGTTATATAAAAATGATTAAGACATTTATTAAAAAACAGATTGGTATATTCAAAAAATAAATCAGTTTAAAAAAACATGAAGACATAATATATATAAGATTCTAAAATGAAAGTATTCAAAGCAATGTACGTATTCTTACAAAATGATCAACTCTGGTTCTCACCCCTTTATGGTATATTACACATTCTTTTAGGAGGCTGACACCCTCCATTTACAGCAGCTGGGGGATTTGGCAGTGCCAGTGTGGATCACCTTTCTTGTATATAGGGGGTAATTCCAAGTTGATCGCAGCAGGAATTTTTTTAGCAGTTGGTCAAAACCATGTGCACTGCAGGGGAGGCTGATATAACATTTGCAGAGAGAGTTAGATTTGGGTGGGTTATTTTGTTTCTGTGTAGGGTAATTACTGGCTGCTTTATTTTTACACTGCAATTTAGATTGCAGATTGAACACACCACACCCAAATCTATCTCTCTCTGCACATGTTATATATGCCTCCCCTGCAGTGCACATGGTTTTGCCCAACTGCTAACAAAATTCCTGCTGCGATCATCTTGGAATTACCCCCATAATGTCATATGCAGCCCTCAGTGGTGCTGATTCTGAGTTGGGAGTAAAGCAAAACACTAACGTAACTCTGCACCTTGGTAAGACCATTCTGCACTGGGCAGATGTAACATGTGCAGAAAGAGTTAGATCTGAGAGGGTGCAGTGATGGCTCCAGAGGTGGGGCTTATTGAGGCTAATAGGATAAACCCCGGTGGGACAATTACCCGCAGTCAATGACTGCAGGTAATTGGATTCCCCCTATTTGTGCTATATGGTAGCTATATTAATGTCTGCCACTTTATAAGCAACACCTATCATTAAAGTTAACGTCCCTGGTTTTCTCCTAATATACACACCACTTTGACCCCATGTATAGCTATAACTCGCCATGCAAGTTAAGGGACAGAAAGACCACTGTTCTAGAGTGAAAATGGTTCTGTGCTCTCCCGCAAACCAACAAGCACTCCTAAAATCCCCTCTGACACTTTACGTGCTGAAAATAGTAGAGATGAGCGGGTTCGGTTCCTCGGAATCCGAACCCGCCCAAACGTCAGGTTTTTTTACACGGGTCCGAGCGACTCGGATCTTCCCGCCTTGCTCGGTTAACCCGAGCGCGCCCGAACGTCACCATCCCACTGTCGGATTCTCGCGAGGCCCGGATTCTATCGCGAGACTCGGATTCTATATAAGGAGCCGCGCGTCGCCGCCATTTTCACACGTGCATTGAGATTGATAGGGAGAGGACGTGGCTGGCGTCCTCTCCGTTTATAGAGAAGAGAGTGAGACTAGAGTAGAGAGAGACACAGTATTTACTTTAGTAATTTTGGGGAGCATTAGGAGGAGTACTACTACTTGCTGAAGTGATAGTGTGACTGTATATCTGACTTGTGGGGGAGACAGTGGGGAGCAGTTAGAGTCTGAGAGCAGGAGTACATATTTTAACGTACAGTGCACACTTTTGCTGCCAGAGTGCCACACTGCCATTGTGACCACACTGACCACCAGTATATATTGTGATTGTCTGCTTAGGAGTACTACTTGCAAGTTGCTGATAGTGTGACCAGTGACCTGACCACCAGTTTAATTAATCACCACCAGTTTAATATATATATATATATATAATTGTATATAATATATATATAATTGTATACCACCTACCCGTGTTTTTTTTCTTTTCTTTCTTCTTGATACATACTACTATAGTAGCTTACTGTAGCAGTCTGCGGTGCTGCTGAGCTGACAGTGTCAAGCAGGTCCGTCATCAGTCATTACATAATAAATATATATACCTGTCCGGCTGCAGTACTAGTGATATTATATATATATATATATTAATTTCATCTCATTATCATCCAGTCTATATAGCAGCAGACACAGTACGGTAGTCCACGGCTGTAGCTACCTCTGTGTCGGCAGTCGCTGGTCCATCCATAATTGTATACCACCTACCCGTGGTTTTTTTTTTCTTTCTTCTTGATACATACTACTATAGTAGCTTACTGTAGCAGTCTGCGGTGCTGCTGAGCTGACAGTGTCCAGCAGGTCCGTCATCAGTCATTACATAATAAATATATATACCTGTCCGGCTGCAGTACTAGTGATATTATATATATATATATATATATATATATATATATATTAATTTCATCTCATTATCATCCAGTCGATATTAGCAGCAGACACAGTACGGTAGTCCACGGCTGTAGCTACCTCTGCGTCGGCAGTCGCTGGTCCATCCATAATTGTATACCACCTACCCGTGGTTTTTTTTTTTTCTTTCTTCTTGATACATACTACTATAGTAGCTTACTGTAGCAGTCTGCGGTGCTGCTGAGCTGACAGTGTCCAGCAGGTCCGTCATCAGTCATTACATAATAAATATATATACCTGTCCGGCTGCAGTACTAGTGATATTATATATATATATATATATATATTAATTTCATCTCATTATCATCCAGTCTATATTAGCAGCAGACACAGTACGGTAGTCCACGGCTGTAGCTACCTCTGTGTCGGCAGTCGCTGGTCCATCCATAATTGTATACCACCTACCCGTGGTTTTTTTTTTCTTTCTTCTTGATACATACTACTATAGTAGCTTACTGTAGCAGTCTGCGGTGCTGCTGAGCTGACAGTGTCCAGCAGGTCCGTCATCAGTCATTACATAATAAATATATATACCTGTCCGGCTGCAGTACTAGTGATATTATATATATATATATATATATATATATTAATTTCATCTCATTATCATCCAGTCTATATTAGCAGCAGACACAGTACGGTAGTCCACGACTGTAGCTACCTCTGTGTCGGCAGTCGCTGGTCCATCCATAATTGTATACCACCTACCCGTGGTTTTTTTTTTTCTTTCTTCTTGATACATACTACTATAGTAGCTTACTGTAGCAGTCTGCGGTGCTGCTGAGCTGACAGTGTCCAGCAGGTCCGTCATCAGTCATTACATAATAAATATATATACCTGTCCGGCTGCAGTACTAGTGATATTATATATATATATATATATATATATATATTAATTTCATCTCATTATCATCCAGTCTATATTAGCAGCAGACACAGTACGGTAGTCCACGGCTGTAGCTACCTCTGTGTCGGCAGTCGCTGGTCCATCCATAAATGTATACCACCTACCCGTGTTTTTTTTTTTCTTTCTTCTTGATACATACTACTATAGTAGCTTACTGTAGCAGTCTGCGGTGCTGCTGAGCTGACAGTGTCCAGCAGGTCCATCATCAGTCATTACATAATAAATATATATACCTGTCCGGCTGCAGTACTAGTGATATTATATATATATATATATATATATATATTAATTTCATCTCATTATCATCCAGCCTATATTAGCAGCAGACACAGTACGGTAGTCCACGGCTGTAGCTACCTCTGTGTCGGCAGTCGCTGGTCCATCCATAATTGTATACCACCTACCCGTGGTTTTTTTCTTTTCTTTCTTCTTGATACATACTACTATAGTAGCTTACTGTAGCAGTCTGCGGTGCTGCTGAGCTGACAGTGTCCAGCAGGTCCGTCATCAGTCATTACATAATAAATATATATACCTGTCCGGCTGCAGTACTAGTGATATTATATATATATATGTATATATTAATTTCATCTCATTATCATCCAGTCTATATTAGCAGCAGACACAGTACGGTAGTCCACGGCTGTAGCTACCTCTGTGTCGGCAGTCGCTGGTCCATCCATAATTGTATACCACCTACCCGTGTTTTTTTTTTTTCTTTCTTCTTGATACATACTACTATAGTAGCTTACTGTAGCAGTCTGCGGTGCTGCTGAGCTGACAGTGTCCAGCAGGTCCATCATCAGTCATTACATAATAAATATATATACCTGTCCGGCTGCAGTACTAGTGATATATATATATATATATATATATATATATTATATATATATATATATTAATTTCATCTCATTATCATCCAGTCTATATTAGCAGCAGACACAGTACGGTAGTCCACGGCTGTAGCTACCTCTGTGTCGGCAGTCGCTGGTCCATCCATAATTGTATACCACCTACCCGTGTTTTTTTTTTTCTTTCTTCTTGATACATACTACTATAGTAGCTTACTGTAGCAGTCTGCGGTGCTGCTGAGCTGACAGTGTCCAGCAGGTCCATCATCAGTCATTACATAATAAATATATATACCTGTCCGGCTGCAGTACTAGTGATATTATATATATATATATATATATTAATTTCATCTCATTATCATCCAGTCTATATTAGCAGCAGACACAGTACGGTAGTCAGTCCACGGCTGTAGCTACCTCTGTGTCGGCAGTCGCTGGTCCATCCATAATTGTATACCACCTACCCGTGGTTTTTTTTTTTTCTTTCTTCTTGATACATACTACTATAGTAGCTTACTGTAGCAGTCTGCGGTGCTGCTGAGCTGACAGTGTCCAGCAGGTCCGTCATCAGTCATTACATAATAAATATATATACCTGGCCGGCTGCAGTACTAGTGATATTATATATATATATATATATATTAATTTCATCTCATTATCATCCAGTCTATATTAGCAGCAGACACAGTACGGTAGTCCACGGCTGTAGCTACCTCTGTGTCGGCAGTCGCTGGTCCATCCATAATTGCATACCACCTACCCGTGTTTTTTTTTTTCTTTCTTCTTGATACATACTACTATAGTAGCTTACTGTAGCAGTCTGCGGTGCTGCTGAGCTGACAGTGTCCAGCAGGTCCGTCATCAGTCATTACATAATAAATATATATACCTGTCCGGCTGCAGTACTAGTGTGATATATATATATATATATATATATATATATATAATTTCATCTCATTATCATCCAGTCTATATTAGCAGCAGACACAGTACGGTAGTCCACGGCTGTAGCTACCTCTGTGTCGGCAGTCGCTGGTCCATCCATAAGTATACTAGTATCCATCCATCTCCATTGTTTACCTGAGGTGCCTTTTAGTTGTGCCTATTAAAATATGGAGAACAAAAATGTTGAGGTTCCAAAATTAGGGAAAGATCAAGATCCACTTCCACCTCGTGCTGAAGCTGCTGCCACTAGTCATGGCCGAGACGATGAAATGCCAGCAACGTCGTCTGCCAAGGCCGATGCCCAATGTCATAGTACAGAGCATGTAAAATCCAAAACACCAAATATAAGTAAAAAAAGGACTCCAAAATCTAAAATAAAATTGTCGGAGGAGAAGCGTAAACTTGCCAATATGCCATATTTACCACACGGAGTGGCAAGGAACGGCTGAGGCCCTGGCCTATGTTCATGGCTAGTGGTTCAGCTTCACATGAGGATGGAAGCACTCAGCCTCTCGCTAGAAAAATGAAAAGACTCAAGCTGGCAAAAGCACCGCAAAGAACTGTGCGTTCTTCGAAATCCCAAATCCACAAGGAGAGTCCAATTGTGTCGGTTGCGATGCCTGACCTTCCCAACACTGGACGTGAAGAGCATGCGCCTTCCACCATTTGCACGCCCCCTGCAAGTGCTGGAAGGAGCACCCGCAGTCCAGTTCCTGATAGTCAGATTGAAGATGTCAGTGTTGAAGTACACCAGGATGAGGAGGATATGGGTGTTGCTGGCGCTGGGGAGGAAATTGACAAGGAGGATTCTGATGGTGAGGTGGTTTGTTTAAGTCAGGCACCCGGGGAGACACCTGTTGTCCGTGGGAGGAATAGGGCCGTTGACATGCCTGGTGAAAATACCAAAAAAATCAGCTCTTCGGTGTGGAAGTATTTCACCAGAAATGCGGACAACATTTGTCAAGCCGTGTGTTGCCTTTGTCAAGCTGTAATAAGTAGGGGTAAGGACGTTAACCACCTCGGAACATCCTCCCTTATACGTCACCTGCAGCGCATTCATAATAAGTCAGTGACAAGTTCAAAAACTTTGGGCGACAGCGGAAGCAGTCCACTGACCAGTAAATCCCTTCCTCTTGTAACCAAGCTCACGCAAACCACCCCACCAACTCCCTCAGTGTCAATTTCCTCCTTCCCCAGGAATGCCAATAGTCCTGCAGGCCATGTCACTGGCAATTCTGACGAGTCCTCTCCTGCCTGGGATTCCTCCGATGCATCCTTGCGTGTAACGCCTACTGCTGCTGGCGCTGCTGTTGTTGCTGCTGGGAGTCGATGGTCATCCCAGAGGGGAAGTCGTAAGCCCACTTTTACTACTTCCACCAAGCAATTGACTGTCCAACAGTCCTTTGCGAGGAAGATGAAATATCACAGCAGTCATCCTGTTGCAAAGCGGATAACTGAGGCCTTGACAACTATGTTGGTGTTAGACGTGCGTCCGGTATAGTTCACAGGGAACTAGACAATTTCTTGAGGTAGTGTGCCCCCGTTACCAAATACCATCTAGGTTCCACTTCTCTAGGCAGGCGATACCGAGAATGTACACGGACGTCAGAAAAAGACTCACCAGTGTCCTAAAAAATGCAGTTGTACCCAATATCCACTTAACCACGGACATGTGGACAAGTGGAGCAGGGCAGGGTCAGGACTATATGACTGTGACAGCCCACTGGGTAGATGTATGGACTCCCGCCGCAAGAACAGCAGCGGCGGCACCAGTAGCAGCATCTCGCAAACGCCAACTCTTTCCTAGGCAGGCTACGCTTTGTATCACCGGTTTCCAGAATACGCACACAGCTGAAAACCTCTTACGGCAACTGAAGAAGATCATCGCGGAATGGCTTACCCCAATTGGACTCTCCTGTGGATTTGTGGCATCGGACAACGCCAGCAATATTGTGTGTGCATTAAATATGGGCAAATTCCAGCACGTCCCATGTTTTGCACATACCTTGAATTTGGTGGTGCAGAATTTTTTAAAAAACGACAGGGGCGTGCAAGAGATGCTGTCGGTGGCCAGAAGAATTGCGGGACACTTTCGGCGTACAGGCACCACGTACAGAAGACTGGAGCACCACCAAAAACGCCTGAACCTGCCCTGCCATCATCTGAAGCAAGAAGTGGTAACGAGGTGGAATTCAACCCTATATATGCTTCAGAGGTTGGAGGAGCAGCAAAAGGCCATTCAAGCCTATACAATTGAGCACGATATAGGAGGTGGAATGTACCTGTCTCAAGCGCAGTGGAGAATGATTTCAACGTTGTGCAAGGTTCTGCAACCTTTTGAACTTGCCACACGTGAAGTCAGTTCAGACACTGCCAGCCTGAGTCAGGTCATTCCCCTCATCAGGCTTTTGCAGAAGAAGCTGGAGGCATTGAAGGAGGAGCTAAAAGGGAGCGATTCCGCTAGGCATGTGGGACTTGTGGATGGAGCCCTTAATTCGCTTAACAAGGATTCACGGGTGGTCAATCTGTTGAAATCAGAGCACTACATTTTGGCCACCGTGCTCGATCCTAGATTTAAAACCTACCTTGGATCTCTCTTTCCGGCAGACACAAGTCTGCTGGGGTTGAAAGACCTGCTGGTGACAAAATTGTCAAGTCAAGCGGAACGCGACCTGTCAACATCTCCTCCTTCACATTCTCCCGCAACTGGGGGTGCGAGGAAAAGGCTCAGAATTCCGAGCCCACCCGCTGGCGGTGATGCAGGGCAGTCTGGAGTGACTGCTGATGCTGACATCTGGTCCGGACTGAAGGACCTGACAACGATTACGGACATGTCGTCTACTGTCACTGCATATGATTCTCTCCCCATTGAAAGAATGGTGGAGGATTATATGAGTCACCGCATCCAAGTAGGCACGTCAGACAGTCCGTACTTATACTGGCAGGAAAAAGAGGCAATTTGGAGGCCCTTGCACAAACTGGCTTTATTCTACCTAAGTTGCCCTCCCACAAGTGTGTACTCCGAAAGAGTGTTTAGTGCCGCCGCTCACCTTATCAGCAATCGGCGTACGAGGTTACTTCCAGAAAATGTGGAGAAGATGATGTTCATTAAAATGAATTATAATCAATTCCTCCGTGGAGACACTGACCAGCAGCAATTGCCTCCACAAAGTACACAGGGAGCTGAGATGGTGGATTCCAGTGGGGACGAATTGATAATCTGTGAGGAGCGGGATGTACACGGTGATATATCGGAGGATGATGATGAGGTGGACATCTTGCCTCTGCAGAGCCAGTTTGTGCAAGGAGAGATTAATTGCTTCTTTTTCGGTGGGGGTCCAAACCAACCCGTCATTTCAGTCACAGTCGTGTGGCAGACCCTGTCACTGAAATGATGGGTTGGTTAAAGTGTGCATGTCCTGTTTATACAACATAAGGGTGGGTGGGAGGGCCCAAGGACAATTCCATCTTGCACCTCTTTTTTCTTTCATTTTTATTTGCGTCATGTGCTGTTTGGGGAGTGTTTTTTGGAAGGGCCATCCTGCGTGACACTGCAGTGCCACTCCTAGATGGGCCAGGTGTTTGTGTCGGCCACTAGGGTCGCTTAGCTTACTCACACAGCTACCTCATTGCGCCTCTTTTCTTCTTCTTTGCGTCATGTGCTGTTTGGGGAGTGTTTTTTGGAAGGGCCATCCTGCGTGACACTGCAGTGCCACTCCTAGATGGGCCAGGTGTTTGTGTCGGCCACTAGGGTCGCTTATCTTACTCACACAGCTACCTCATTGCGCCTCTTTTTTTCTTTGCGTCATGTGCTGTTTGGGGAGTGTTTTTTGGAAGGGCCATCCTGCGTGACACTGCAGTGCCACTCCTAGATGGGCCAGGTGTTTGTGTCGGCCACTAGGGTCGCTTATCTTACTCACACAGCTACCTCATTGCGCCTCTTTTTTTCTTTGCGTCATGTGCTGTTTGGGGAGTGTTTTTTGGAAGGGCCATCCTGCGTGACACTGCAGTGCCACTCCTAGATGGGCCAGGTGTTTGTGTCGGCCACTAGGGTCGCTTAGCTTAGTCATCCAGCGACCTCGGTGCAAATTTTAGGACTAAAAATAATATTGTGAGGTGTGAGGTATTCAGAATAGACTGAAAATGAGTGGAAATTATGGTTTTTGAGGTTAATAATACTTTGGGATCAAAATGACCCCCAAATTCTATGATTTAAGCTGTTTTTTAGTGTTTTTTGAAAAAAACACCCGAATCCAAAACACACCCGAATCCGACAAAAAAAATTCGGTGAGGTTTTGCCAAAACGCGGTCGAACCCAAAACACGGCCGCGGAACCGAACCCAAAACCAAAACACAAAACCCGAAAAATTTCAAGTGCACATCTCTAGAAAATAGTCTTACTCTGCAAAATAAAGTCTAACTTTGCACTGCCCCACAAAACTAGAAGCACCCAATTGAGTGAAATCACTGGGGGAGAGGTGCAGACTGACCCTGCTCTCTGATGTTTGACACTCCAATATCCCAAATGCCAAATACAAGAAATCTTCTAAGAAACACCTAAATATTAATAATACTGCAAAGCACCGATCCAAGTGCACAGAACCTCCAAACAGCGTGATACATAGAGGTTGCTGAGTTCTACTTAATCCAAGAGGTTGAGTCTACTACCCTGCAGAGGGAAAGCCGAGATTTATAGAGATATAATGGAAGACAGTAATTAGGTCAACCGCTATTGGTCGACATGCAGTAGGTCGACATGGTCACAAGGTTGACGTGGTTAATAGGTCGACATGTACTAGGTCGACATGGAAAAATGTTGACATGAGTTTTTTTACTGTTTCTGGTGTCGTTTTATTTGTAAAGTGACCGGGAACCCCAATTAGAGCACCGTGTCCCGTCGCATGGCTCGCTTCGCTCGCCATGCTTCGGGCAAGGTTACCGCTCCCAATCGTAGTCCATGTGGATCGTAAAGTATGGAAAAGTTAAAAAAAATTAAGAAAAAAAATGTGAAAAACTCATGTCAACCTTTTTCCAGTGCATGTCGACCTATTGACCACGTCGATCTAGTTACCATGTCGACCTAATGCATGTTGACCAGTAGTGGTCAACCTAATGACTGTCGACCTAAGTGCTATCAACCTAATGACCATATCCCATGGAAGAGTTGGCTAAAGTGCACTAAGGACTGATATATAAGTATTACTCTTTACTCCCCTTTAATAAATTTGCTAGATTATTCTATTTATCAAGGCCGTCACGGTAAGTCATTTTACTTTAATTTTACAGTAGCGGAACTTGTAAGTGGTGGGCCCAGGTGCAAAAATGTTATTTGGGCCCCCCTCCTTCATCCCAACCCAAGTTCACAGCATGCCACACGGCAGTGTGTGATAGGGAAAGGCAGAGGGTGACAGTGTAAGGCAGGGAAAGGCAAAGGTTGACATAGAGAGGCAGAGGGAGACAACAGAAAGCAAGGGGAAGCTGGGGATAACAGCAGATGATAGGGGACGGCAGAGGGTGAAAGGGAAAGGCAGTGAGTGACATGGGGAGGCAGTTGGTGACAGGGGTCATGCACAATGTTCTGTACGGTGCGGAGAACAGGGGGAATGTACCTTGGTGTGACCAGGAACACATAGGCATCTGCTCTGTCTGTGACAGGGGCCCCCACCCCTTGTGTTTTCCACAGTTTGGAATTCAGTTAGGAAGGGGATAACCCATTGCTAGTCTGGGCAGCAATGGGCCCCAAAGTCCTAAGGGGCCCCTGGTGCATTGCACCTGCGGCACCAATGGTAATTTCGCCCCTGGGCCTTGTCTCTCTGTTACATCCTGAGAAGGACAGGTGGTGTGTTGTCAGAGAGAGAAAGAGAAGATCCACGGAAGCTCCCATCTCGTGTGTTAGGTACCATCTAGACCAGAGGTGGGCAATAAGCAGCCCTCCAGCTGCTATAGAACTACACAGACCAGCATGCTCTGCCACAGTTTTGCTATTTGGCCATGCTAAAATGGTTGCAGGGCATGCTGGGATGTGTAGTTAAACAACAGCAGGAGGGCAGGTGGTACCACACTTTGTTGCTGGGGAGGGTTTTCTCTCCACAATATTACTACCAATCTGGGCTTGCCTTTCCCTCCCTCCTGCGTTTTCCCCTTTTATTCCCTCTTTGTGAACTTCAACACTCATGCAAAGGAATATATAGAATCTTTTTTTTAAATTAGGTGCACCCATGCATCTGCAAAGTATTTAGCAAAGCGCATCTTATCCTCACCCTAGTCCTCCAATCAGCCAGTGCAGATTTCTTCTCCACCGCAAAAACGCTTCCATCTTGATCTGCAACCAGTTGCACTATGGCAGAACGCTAGATGCACTTCTGCAAATATATACCATTAGAGCAGTGGTTCTCAAACTCGGTCCTAAGGACCCCATACAGTGCATGTTTTGCAGGTAACCCAGCGGGTGCACAGGTTTATTAATTACTCACTGACACATTTTAAAAGGTCCACAGGTGGAGCTAATCATGTCACTTGCGATTCTGTGAGGAGACCTGCAAAACATGCACTGTGTGTGGGGTCCTGAGGACCAAGTTTGAGAACCTGTGTATTAGAGGATTTAGCAATGTGTGTTGGATATTTTGTGGTTCATATGAGAAACATTTCCCAACACTTAAAAGTATACTTTTGAAACTTGTCTCAGGATCGTACTAGAAGATCCATGTTTCATCACTGGTAATAACTGTATCTAAAAAATGTGAATCCACTTTAATTTGTTCCAAAATGTCTGTACAAATTCCCTTTTGATTTTCCTTCTGCTCACCAGTGAGGAGCCTTGGAACCATCTAAGCCAAACTTTTGTCATGTTAAGATGCAATACTTGCATAACAGTTTCTTTGTTGATGTTTACCATTTCTGCTATCATTCGGATGCTGAGTCGACGGTCAATTCAAACAATTTTCTCAATTATGTCCACATTTTCATTTGTTTTTAATGTCTAAGGCCTTCTAGGACGTTCATCATCTTTGACATCCTCACGACCATTGCTAAATCTTTAGTGCCACTCAGACACATGTGCACGGGACATACAATCTGCCCTGTAAGCTAGCGTTAGCATACGGAAAGATTGGATGGGCATTTTGTTCAATTCAACTAATAATTTTACGTTATCACGTTGCTCTACTTTTGAACTAAGCATTTTTAAGATGCACAGGAAAAACAGAACTTCTTTGAATGCTGTGTGACTACAAACTATCTGTGCGAGAGGGTAGAAATTTTCCAAAACCATTTTGGGATAGTCTGAGGTCAGTGTTTTGCTGTAAATTCAGTGGTAATTCTGATATACTATCATGGCTTCACTTCCTTGTGTGCTTTTAGTGGAATACGGCAGATAGGGAGATTGCCCTACAAAGTATTACATTTCCAAATAATAATTATTTTGGAGTTATATAATTGTATTACATTTTACCAATAGAGTAACTGGCAGCCATCATTAAATTCGGAAGGAAGGCAGATTGATGTAAACACACTGAGCCACAATTTGCCATGCTATTATTAGCAGCTGTCTACAAGTTGGTAGCTGCATAGCGGATGTGAACAAGGAGGTTGGTCCACACGTTGACTCCAAACCATAGAGTGTTTTATTGAAGATAAGAGGTGATGCAGGTGATGTAACATTAACAGCAATATTACAAGGTATTAATCTCTACAGGGCTAAGTACTGTACAGCCATACAGCACTGCAAAACTACAATAACTACAGTGACAGATTTGGGCATATGCAGACACTTAAAAAGAGCCAAGTAAACAACATGCACCTGCAGTCTAATCAGCATGACCTCGAATTCTGGTGACTCAGACATGTGATTTTAATGTGGCTAATCAGTCACGCACAATAACATAGACATGTGATGTTATTGTGGTTGATAAGAGACAGCTTGTAGCGTTCAAACAGTTAACTACAAAAACTATATGCTAGCCAGAAGCAGTCGTCCATCAAGAGCTGAGAAGCCAATGGTCTCCTCGTAATTATATTTATCAATATGCAATTTAAAGTGATAGTTCACTTCAAGCTAGTATTATTTTCTCCAGGGGTTAAAATATATATTTTTAAGAACAGCACATGACATTCTGCTATAGACATACATAGAATTGTCCCATAGTTTCATGTGATGCAGTTATATTATTTGCAAATTTCACAGATGACCCCATTTACAAAAATATTTTCAAATGTTGCAATGTTTTGCTTAAATATACACATTTATATGCAAGAACACATGTATATCTAAGATAATATTATTATTATTATTATTATTATTATTATTATTATTATTATTATTTATTACCAGTCATTTATATAGTGCACACATATCCTGCAGCAGTTTATGGAGGATATTTGCCCATTCACATCACTTCCTGCACCAGTGGAGCTAACAATTGATGTTCCCTACAACACGTACACCCACACATACACACTAGTGTTAATTTTCTTGGGAACCAATTAACCTACCAGTATAGTTTTGAATGTTATATTTGTACAGTCCCTAAAAGTTAGAAGGATCCAAGTTGATGTTTATTATATCAATGTACAGCAACAGGTAAGTGCAGGTGATTACAGGTGTCCAAAATTCCAAGCTTACTGTTCATTATATGGAGAAAAGCGATTTCACTGCTATTACCAGCTTTGCAGAATTGCGCAAACTGACTACTCTTGACTGATGCAGTGCAGTTTGATTAGTAAAGCAAGGCAAACATATAATAATATTTGTTGTAGTATATGAGTATGGTCATCTTCACTTTATCTTGTACATTAAAATACATTATAAAGTATTTAAACATGTAAAAAGTAGGATATTAATGGTTGGTTGATTTTGATATTAGCATGTACAAATGACCACGGGCAACAAATGAATTTTGCCCGCCCAAAGTATTGCCAATTTTTCCTTACACAATGGAGTCTATTCTGACTTTTACCCCAAAACAGTGCTTCTGTTTATTTGGGTTTGACATTTTTTTTATTTTATTTTTTAATCCTCATGTAATACATACACAGTATGTAACACTAGAGTAGAGGACAAAGGACACCAACTAAAATTGGAGGGTGAAAAATATATACATTACTATGTAAACCTCCCAGCATATGTGAAGGGGACTAATAATAGTAGCACAAACACTCTAAAAGAAAAAATAAAGAAAAACAACAGAAAAACAACGCACACAAGGAAAAAATATATAGATAGAACTTTGTCTATATATTTGCTACCTAAAAATGTTTATATAAAGATAAAACAAAACTTTTGGAAACTCATTTCCAATATGATTAATAATTACTCATTCACTAAACAGTCTAATTGCTGATCTTACCTGCAGATCACAACGCGCAATGAAGCCTCTGTCCTCAGTATCACAAATCCGGAAAAACTCATGTGCCTTCCCCAGCATTGTCTGCTGCCCGGGGTCATGTCCCTGTGTCCGATCATCTTTTGGTGACTCGGCTCCAGTTCGCTTGTGCCTGGCATGATTCGGTGTAGAATGTTGAAGAGTGGCCATTGTACCTGGCACAACTAGTGCAAGCCGCTAACTCTGATCCAGAACCTAGATGTTAAAGGTAGAAAAAAAAAATGGAAAGTGCATTAGAGTCTTGCAGTGATGCTTCTGATCATCTCTTAGCAACCGTCTCTTTAATTAGCTATGAAAGCCAGTGGAAAAAAAGGAAAAAGGGCTTTTTGAAAATCCCTGCCTTGTTCTGTTCCTTTAATATAGTGGACTAGAACACACAGGAAACAAAGGCGGTAAGGTACGAGAAAAGGAAATAATTATTTCCCTCTAGAACATAAGAAAACAGGCTATACAGCACTATTTCTTAATAGTACTGCTCTTGTAATTGTTTACAACATAATAATAATAATAATAATAATAATAATAATAACGCTCTTTCTCCAATAGGACTCAAGGTGTTTATACGGCACTACATTCATCATCATAGCATATTTATTATTTAACTTGCCATATTCCTCCATTGTCAGGCCAAATGTAATGACGCCCAAGTTATGCGGCCGTACGGGATGCCGGCCGAACTCAGACTTTTTTTAAAAGGGCAATCACTTACAAGGCATGGTTTGCCTTGTAAGTGATTACCCCTTTAAAAATATATCCGAGTTTGGCCACCATCCCGCATGGTCGCCGAACTCGGATGTCATTACATCTGGCCCAAAATCTCTGATATCTGCACACGGCCAGCTCATGTGCAAGCCGCAGGGGCACGGAGAGGGATTTTTCGGATCCCTCTCCAGTTGCTTGTTATGAAAATAAGCTTCTATAGGCAATTTAATTTATAGATGGCATTGCTTATTGGGCTCAAGCTCCAGAAAGGTACACTTGCTTGAGCTTGATGCATAGACAACTACTGGTCTTCCCCTTAACCACTTGTCCCTTCAATGCTTCTGCCAGGTTGAGCTCCCCTACAAGCCACTCTTCTTCCTCACTCGATCAATCCCTCCACTGGCTCCATATCCACTTCAGGATTCAATTTAAACCCCTCACCTACCATAGTTCTTACTCTCTCCTTTCCTGCCTACATTTTCAAACTCATCTCCACACTTCTGCCCTCCTTGGTCAGCTGAGGTTCACCACCCCACGGATTATCTCTCACTCCCGCCTCCAAGACTTCTCCTGCGCTGCCCATGTCTCCACTCCAGTATCCAAACCTTCAAACTCTTCCTATAACCTTGTTTATTTACTCAAGCCAATTAGGCCATCATGTAATTCCAACCCAACTAGTGCAAAGTAAAGTAACAGTCACAAAGATTATGCTGCACCAGTGTTGTATAAGATACTTCAGTTAATGCACATTACTCTGCTGAGCAGTCACAGGTGCTAACCATTGTAAGACATTCATAGTGTAGTCTGCACAGAGACTTTCTGTGAGATGTAAAAAAAAGGTTGAAATGCAGTAAATCCTCTGAAAACGGCTATTTTCACAGGATTACTGCATAGTTTATGGATTTCTATAAGTATGACTTTGGTCACATGGCACAACAGTGCCCATGGATTTCAAGGGTGCTGAGATATGGCAGTTTATTTTTTATGTTTTTATTGATTTTTTTTTCTTCTTAATTTGGAGGTGGTGAAGTTGGGCCCCTGGGACACAGTTCTGACTATATGATGTGTTATCTAGGTCACTCTGGGGCCATGTCTTGTGCAGTAGTCACTAGACAGATCTCTGTATTGCGCAGAGTCACTAGAAAGCACTCTCTCTTGTACAGGGGTCACTAGATGTCTCTCTGTATTGTGCAGAGTCACTAGACAACGCTCTCTCTTGTACAGGGGTCACTAGATGTCTTTCTATGTTATGCAGAGTCACTAGAAAGCACTCTCTATTGTACAGGGGTCACTAGATGTCTCTCTGTGTTGTGCAGGGGACATTAGAAAGCTCTCTGTGTTGTGCAGGTGTCACTAGGTGACTCTGTATTGTATGACAGTTGAATATTTATCACATTATATATCATTACTGTGATACTTGTGAGTATTTTTGCAATTGGCCAATTCTATCAGGGACTATGTCCGGTTTCACAGTGCTGTGCCATTGCCAGCAACTAACGGGAAGAGGTTGAAGTGTGATTTATCACTGACTACAGTGAAAGCCATGCCACCTACATGATAGCTACACCCACATTGGCAGACCAGTGGTACATACATTGCCTGCTCACTGCCAATTTGACTCGCCTTAATGCCAATTTGGTCATCCCTACAACATAAGGCAACATTCAGAATATTTTCCAGAGATAATTTATGTTGGTGCCTGATAATGATAATAACTTGAGCAGAGTTTTCCCACCATTTAGCTGTACTATATGCCTTTGTGTAGAGTTATAGGCTGCCATGTCCCAGTTGAACAATATCTGACTACAGGGTCTATGTACTTAGCCTTGGAGAGAGATAAAGTGGACTGAGATAAAATATAAGCAAATTAGCTCCTAATTGCCACGCTGGTTGGTTAGTACTTTATCTCTGTCCACTTTATCTGTCTCCAAGGCTTAGTACATAGGGTATAGGATCCCGGCGGTTACAATGAGAGTGGTCAGAAGACCGTCAGTGGATGCCAATGGTCGGATCCCAACACCCAGTAGGTAAGCATACTAATCATCTCCTCCTGCTTCCCTAACCTTCAGTGGCAGTTTTTGGAGTGAGCTAGCAGGGCGGCCACATGGGTGCAGCCGTGTCACCCTGGCAGAGCCATCTGATTTGTGTGCACCCCAACCCCCGCTGCCCGTACCATGCTGGCTGCATGCCAGGGGCTCTACCTGGCGCAATGTGTATAAGGTGCTCTACCTGTGCAATGTGTATAAGGGGCTCTACCTGGTGAAATGTGTATAAGGGGCTTTACCTGGCACAATGTGTATAAGGGGCTCTATCTGGTGCAATGTTTATAAGGGGCTCTACCTGCAACAATTTGTATAAGGGGCTCTACCTGGTGTAATGTGTATAAGAGTCTCTACCTGGTGAAACGTGTTTAAGGGGCTCTATCTGGTGCAACATGTGTAAGGAGCTCTACCTGGCATAATGTGTATAAGGGGCACTGCTCTACTGTGGCGTAATGTGTGTAAGGGGCTCTACCTGGCGTAATGTGTATAAGGGGCACTGCTCTACTGTGGCGTAATGCGTGTAAGGGGCTCTACCTGGCGTAATGTGTATAAGGGGCTATGATCTACTGTGGCATAATGCATGTAAGGGGCTCTAACATGGCATAATGTGTATAAGGAGTACTACTGTGTGGTGTAATGTGACTGACGGGACACTACTGTGTGGTGTAATGTGAACTGGTACTACTCTGTGGCCATGCCCCTTCCCCATGAAGCCACGCCCCTATATTTTTGCCACGCGGTGGTTCCTGCAGCCTTTTAAATTTACCAGCTAAATTGCCGAAATCAAACCAGTTCCTGCAACTCACAGGATAATACATATGGGCCTATATCTTATCTTCCTACTAATTGCTTGGCAGAGAGCAATTCATTACACAGATCTTAGCATTTACACTGAAAGCCTTATTGTGCTTTAACTTTTTCTACTTTTACCCTCAACAATGTTATAAAAAAAGTGCAATGAAAACTTGTTCTGCAAGAAAACTGATCTGACGCCAAAAGGGAAGTGATTAAAACTGTGTATAATGTTTTATTAATGATCAAACATAACTTTAAAATGGATGAATGAACACTTTCTGCTAGACACAATTTGTGGCCATTTCCTATATATCGGCATTCTCCTTTTTCATCCTGGCAGTTTCTCCCTAATCATAAAACATTACTCAGAAAACAAACCATCTGGAGCATGTAGCGCTGTATTTATTGAGGCTGGAAAGGGAAGCATTTATTTCACCATTGTCATCAACATTTCTGTTGCCTTTTTGTTTAAAAATAAGTAATTAAAGTTGTTTGTGACCCAGCCCCACTTGAGCTGCCACCGTTATTATTATCATTTCATTTATAAAGCGCTGACATAGTACACAGTCCTGTACACTGAGGGGTATACTTGCCTACTGTCCCGGAATGGCCGGGAGGCTCCCGAAAATCGTGTGGCGCTCCCGGCCCCCTGAAAGAGTGGGCAAGTCTCCTGGCTGAGCATCCACCACCCACAACCTCCCCCCCCCTCCCCCCACATCACCTACCAAACACCCGGCGGCTCAGTTCAAAGCGGGCGGTCTGGGGGTCAGTCAGATGACGTGATTCGCGTCATCCCGGCCCTGCCCCCTACCTTGCAATATCAATATTATCAGCATTGCTAGACAGGGAGCAAGGCCATGATGAAGTGATCATGCGGCCACGCCCCCAACCCCGCCCCTAAACATCATCCTCCATCATCGCCACGCCCCTGCTGCGCCGACCTGGCTGCCAGATTGTCGGTAAGTATGCTGAGGGGATCAGGAAGTGACACAAATTCTATACAATGACATGGATCAGTAGACAAATGAGCTTACAATCTAAGAGGTTTGGATCACTTTGGAACTTTGATAGTAATATCAGTGACACCACTAGGGAGATGCAAGGGTGTTACCCTCTGAAGGGTGACATCAAAATGCTGACTCCTCAGTGACAGGAGCTGGGTGCCCCAGAGTGATGAAAAGTCATGCCCCCTTCCTGTAAGACCACGCCACTTTTTTGGGCGCGCGCGGGGGGGGGGTGTCTATCCGGCACACTGGGTGTCACTTACCTCAGTGATGCCCCTGATAATATGACCTTTCTGATCCCCCTCCTATTCACTACGGGAGAAACTGGCAGGTGGACTCTGATCCTCCTGTTAAGGTCAAGTTAATTTGCTTTAGGATAAGCAGTGTTGTTTCTTAATGTCAGAAAGTTTCTTTGTGACATAACAAATAGACTGTGGGAGGGGATTATCAAAGATTGTGTTTACCATCTATGTTGACGTATCCTTGAACGTGACATAGCTAAAACAGTATCCACGTCACACCCTCTTCATCCCCATCCCCTACACCAGTGGTTCCCAAACTCAGTCTTCCAGAAGTGCTAATAATTCACGTTTTCTAGGTCACCTGGCACTTGCACTGTGGAGCACCAACTGTTACATACTAAGGGGAACATTTACTAAGCAGTGATAAGAGCGGAGAAGTGAGCCAATGGAGAAATTTCCCCATCAACCAATCAGCAGCTCTGTTTCATATTATAGATGTTACTTCAGTGCTGATTGGTTGCCATGGGCAACTTCTCCACTGGCTTACTTCTCCGCTCTTATCACTGCTTAGTAAATGTACCCCTAAAAGTCCACAGGTGATCTGGAAAACATGAGCTGTTAATGATACTTGAGGAACGAAGTTGGGCCCTTAAAAGTTCTTAGACATTCTTCTCCTCCCTAAAGTGGATCAAGCCCTGGAAAGAGATAAAGTGTAAAGATGTAACGTACAACCAATCAGCTTTAACTAAAAAATTATAGTTAGAAGCGTCTTGGTTGGTACTATACCTCTCTTTATTTAATCTCTCTCCATGGCTTGATACATCTCCCCCTGTATCTCATGAAATGCCCTCAAGTGCCCAACCAGATTTGCCTGCAACCTCCCTCTTTACATATGCCATTAAGACTAATCTCTTCACAAAAGCCTCTGTTTTCGCACAGCGGGCGTTCAGATCCGTACTGCGCATGTGAATGCACTGCACTGCACCGGCGTGTCGTGCGGTTGCAATGGACAACGGCGCCCTGCGACATGATTGTGCGAAGGATCCATTCGCACGGGCGTTCATAAGGAGATTGATAGGAAGATGGCGTTTGTGGGTGGCAACTGACCGTTTTCAGGGAATGTCCGGAAAAACGCAGGCGGGCTCAAGCGTTTAAGGGAGGGTATCTGACGTCAGCTCTGGCCCCGATCATCAGGATTCTATCGCACAGGAAGAGTAAGTCCTGGGCTGCACAGAGACTGCACAAAATCAGTTTGTACAGCTCTGCTACACATGCGATCGCACACTTGCGCTGCGCAAATACACTCCCCCTGTATGCAGCGACTATCTGATCGCAGGACTGCAAAAATCACTGCCCAGCGATCAGGTCTAAATGACCCCCTTTTCCCTTCCTCTGACCTTAGAACTTCTGCTTTCCCTAGCTCTACCCCCATCTCCCTCTCTGTGTCTTCCCATCCCCTAGAATGTAAGCTCTTGTGATCAAGGTTCTCTCCCATTTATATTCTCTACAAAATTATAATATGAGAACTGTAAACATGCACTTACTGTATGAATATTTATTAACATTATTTTTACTCAATTATCGCATTGCGAGTTTGGCTGATATTATCACCTCTCATCCGCATCATCAGATACGGATGGTGATAAATCAGCCCCTTAGTGTTTACTGTACATCCAGACTTGTATTTACTCCTCTCCAGGAGAAGCCCAGAGAGGAGGTGCACTCTACCAGTCACAGGGTATTCAGGGCACTCTGTGTAATTAAATGCCTCCCCCCATCCCCACATGTCCTCAATACCTGGCATTACTCTCCCCATCCTGCCCATTTCACTAGGAAATGACGGGATGTGGGAGGGCCACCCACTTGTCTCCCAGAAGATGTTCTCGGGAGAGTAGGTAAGCATGATCTGTAACCATGTAAATTGTTGTGCTTTTCCCTTATGTACTGTAAGGTGCTACATAACCCTTGTGGTGCCGTATTAATAAAGATAAAAGAATAATGAAAATGAAAAGAACCTGATGTAGAAACATACATTTAAAAGAAAATTGTTGAAATAATGATATTAGTTTGTACTTTCTATATCTTGCATTAACACTTTTCTCCATACACAGATCTATGTCAATAGCTCTTGACACACAAAATGTCAACCTGCATAATCCTCGATGTTACACAATATAATATTCTATGAAACAAATTTAAAATCTGATTCATTCACCAGTTCTAAAAAACTTCCACCTTAGTAAAGGTACCCTAGAATGTAAATGTGTAACTCCTGTTTAAGAGATGAGACGTCTGGGCAGGGCTGTAAGTACGTGTGTGACAGTGGTGGCTGGCACACATCACATGCCCCCTGTGGGCGCAACTGCCCACATCCATGATGTTCAGTCACCACCAGTTCTACCTGGTGTAATGTGTGTAAGTGGCGCTACTGTGCGGCATAATTTGAATAATGAAGATTACTGTGCAGCGTATGTTCCTTCCCCATTAAGCCACGCCCCTATATTTTTGTCTCGCGCCTACGGCTTGCACTGGCCCTATTTGAAATAAGGAGGGGCGCCGATGCAGTTTCTTGCAAACCGCTAAAATGTCTAGTTACAGCTAGTGATGAGCGGGTTCGGTTCGTCGGGATCCGAACCCCCCCGAACTTCACCCTTTTTACACGGGTCCGAGGCAAACTCGGATCCTCCCACCTTGCTCGGTTAACCCGAGCGCGCCCGAACGTCATCATCCCGCGGTCGGATTCTCACGAGATTCGTATTCTATATAAGGAGCCACGCGTCGCCGCCATTTTTCACTCGTGCATTGGAGATGATCGTGAGAGGACGTGGCTGGCGTTCTCTCAGTTTCTATGTTCAGTGGGCTGCAAATATCTGTGCTCAGTGTGCTGCAAATATCTGTGCTGCAAGTGCAAATATCTACGTTCTCTGCCTGAAAAACGCTCCATATCTGACTGTGCTCAGTGTGCTGCAAATATCTGTGCTCAGTGTGCGAATTGCTTTATTGTGGGGACTGGGGACCAGCAGTATTATATAGTAGGAGGACAGTGCAGAGTTTTGCTGACCAGTGACCAGTGACCACCAGTATTATACGTTCTCTGCCTGAAAAATGCTCCATATCTGTGCTGCATTGTAGTATATAGTAGGAGGACAGTGCAGAAATTTGCTAACCACCAGTATAACTATATATATAGCAGTACGGTACAGTAGTCCACTGCTCTACCTACCTCTGTGTCGTCAAGTATACTATCCATCCATACCTGTGGTGCATTTCAGTTTTGCACAGTTTGCTGACCACCAGTATATACTATATAGCAGTACGGTACAGAAGGCCACTGCTCTACCTACCTCTGTGTCGTCAAGTATACTATCCATCCATACCTGTGGTGCATTTCAGTTTTGCACAGTTTGCTGACCACCAGTATATACTATATAGCAGTATGGTACAGAAGGCCACTGCTCTACCTACCTCTGTGTCGTCAAGTATACTATCCATACCTGTGGTGCATTTCAGTTTTGCACAGTTTGCTGTCCACCAGTATATAATATATAGCAGTACGGTACAGTAGGCCACTGCTCTACCTACCTCTGTGTCGTCAAGTATACTATCCATCCATACCTGTGGTGCATGTCAGTTTTGCACAGTTTGCTGTCCACCAGTATATAATATATAGCAGTACGGTACAGTAGGCCACTGCTCTACCTACCTCTGTGTCGTCAAGTTTACTATCCATCCATACCTGTGGTGCATTTCAGTTTTGCACAGTTTGCTGTCCACCAGTATATACTATATAGCAGTACGGTACAGTAGGCCACTGATCTACCTACCTCTGTGTCGTCAAGTATACTATCCATCCATACCTGTGGTGCATTTCAGTTTTGTACAGTTTGCTGTCCACCAGTATATAATATATAGCAGTAAGGTACAGTAGGCCACTGCTCTACCTACCTCTGTGTCGTCAAGTATAAGAATCCATCCATACATGTGGTGCATTTCAGTTTTGCACAGTTTGCTGACCACCAGTATATACTATATAGCAGTACGGTACAGTAGGCCACTGCTCTACCTACCTCTGTGTCGTCAAGTATACTATCCATCCATACCTGTGGTGCATTTCAGTTTTGCACAGTTTGCTGACCACCAGTATATACTATATAGCAGTACGGTACAGTAGGCCACTGCTCTACCTACCTCTGTGTCGTCAAGTATACTATCCATCCATACCTGTGGTGCATTTCAGTTTTGTACAGTTTGCTGTCCACCAGTATATAATATATAGCAGTACGGTACAGTAGGCCACTGCTCTACCTACCTCTGTGTCGTCAAGTATACAATCCATCCATACCTGTGGTGCATTTCAGTTTTGCACAGTTTGCTGACCACCAGTATATACTATATAGCAGTACGGTACAGTAGGCCACTGCTCTACCTACCTCTGTGTCATCAAGTATACTATCCATCCATACCTGTGGTGCATTTCAGTTTTGCACAGTTTGCTGTCCACCAGTATAAACTATATAGCAGTACGGTACAGTAGGCCACTGCTCTACCTGCCTCTGTGTCGTCAAGTATACTATCCATCCATACCTGTGGTGCATTTCAGTTTTGCACAGTTTGCTGTCCACCAGTATATAATATATAGCAGTACGGTACAGTAGGCCACTGCTCTACCTACCTCTGTGTCATCAAGTATACTATCCATCCATACCTGTGGTGCATTTCAGTTTTGCACAGTTTGCTGACCACAAGTATATACTATATAGCAGTACGGTACAGTAGGCCACTGCTCTACCTACCTCTGTGTCGTCAAGTATACTATCCATCCATACCTGTGGTGCATTTCAGTTTTGCACAGTTTGCTGACCACCAGTATATACTATATAGCAGTATGGTACAGTAGGCCACTGCTCTACCTACCTCTGTGTCGTCAAGTATACTATCCATCCATACCTGTGGTGCATTTCAGTTTTGCACAGTTTGCTGTCCACCAGTATATAATATATAGCAGTACGGTACAGTAGGCCACTGCTCTACCTACCTCTGTGTCGTCAAGTACACTATCCATCCATACCTGTGGTGCATTTCAGTTTTGCACAGTTTGCTGACCACCAGTATATACTATATAGCAGTACGGTACAGTAGGCCACTGCTCTACCTACCTCTGTGTCGTCAAGTATACTATCCATCCATACCTGTGGTGCATTTCAGTTTTGCACAGTTTGTTGTCCACCAGTATATAATATATAGCAGTACGGTACAGTAGGCCACTGCTCTACCTACCTCTGTGTCGTCAAGTATACTATCCATCCATACATGTGGTGCATTTCAGTTTTGCACAGTTTGCTGACCACCAGTATATACTATATAGCAGTACGGTACAGTAGGCCACTGCTCTACCTACCTCTGTGTCGTCAAGTATACTATCCATCCATACCTGTGGTGCATTTCAGTTTTGTACAGTTTGCTGTCCACCAGTATATACTATATAGCAGTACGGTACAGTAGGCCACTGCTCTACCTACCTCTGTGACGTCAAGTATACTATCCATCCATACCTGTGGTGCATTTCAGTTTTGCACAGTTTGCTGACCACCAGTATATAATATATAGCAGTACGGTACAGTAGGCCACTGCTCTACCTACCTCTGTGTCGTCAAGTATACTATCCATCCATACCTGTGGTGCATTTCAGTTGTGCGCAGTATATATAGTAGTAGGCCATTGCTATTGATATATTACTGGCATATAATTCCACACATTAAAAAATGGAGAACAAAAATGTGGAGGGTAAAATAGGGAAAGATCAAGATCTACTTCCACCTCGTGCTGAAGCTGCTGCCACTAGTTATGGCTGAGACGATGAAATGCCATCAACGTCGTCTGCCAAGGCCAATGCCCAATGTCATAGTAGAGAGCATGTAAAATCCCAAAAAATAAAGCTCAGTAAAATGACCCAAAAATCTAAATCAAAATCGTCTGAGGAGAAGCGTAAACTTGCCAATGTGCCATTTACGACACGGAGTGGCAAGGAACGGCTGAGGCCCTGGCCTATGTTCAAGGCTAGTGGTTCAGCTTCACCTGAGGATGGAAGCACTCATCCTCCTGCTAGAAAACTTAAAAGAGTTAAGATGGCAATAGCACAGCAAAGAACTGTGTGTTCTTCTAAATCACAAATCCCCAAGGAGAGTCCAATTGTGTCAGTTGCGATGCCTGACCTTCCCAACACTGGACGGGAAGAGGTTGCGCCTTACACCATTTGCACGCCCCCTGCAAGTGCTAGAAGTAGCACCCGCAGTCCAGTTCCTGATAGTCAAATTGAAGATGTCACTGTTGAAGTACACCAGGAGGAGGATATGGGTGTTGCTGGCGCTGGGGAGGAAATTGACAAGGAGGATTCTGATGGTGAGGTGGTTTGTTTAAGTCAGGCACCCGGGGAGACACCTGTTGTCCGTGGGACGAATATGGCCATTGACATGCCTGGTCAAAATACAAAAAAATCACCTCTTCGGTGTGGAATTATATCAACAGGAATGCAGACAACTGGTGTCAAGCCGTGTGTTGCCTTTGTCAAGCTGTAATAAGTAGGGGTAAGGACGTTAACCACCTAGGAACATCCTCCCTTATACGTCACCTGGACCGCATTCATCAGAAGTCATTGACAAGTTCAAAAACTTTGGATGACAGCTGAAGCAGTCCACTGACCACTAAATCCCTTCCTCTTGTAACCAAGCTCCTGCAAACCACACCACCAACTCCCTCAGTGTCAATTTCCTCCTTACACAGGAAAGCCAATAGTCCTGCAGGCCATGTCACTGTCAAGTCTGACGAGTCCTCTCCTGCCTGGGATTCCTCCGATGCATCCTTGAGTGTAACGCCTACTGCTGCTGGCGCTGCTGTTGTTGCTGCTGGGAGTCGATCGTCATCCCAGAGGGGAAGTCGGAAGACCACTTGTACTACTTCCAGTAAGCAATTGACTGTCCAACAGTCCTTTGCGAGGAAGATGAAATATCACAGCAGTCATCCTGCTGCAAAGCGGATAACTCAGGCCTTGGCAGCCTGGATGGTGAGAAACGTGTTTCCGGTATCCACCGTTAATTCACAGGGAACTAGAGACTTGATTGAGGTACTGTGTCCCCCTACCAAATACCATCTAGGTTCCATTTCTCTAGGCAGGCGATACTGAAAATGTACACAGACGTCAGAAAAAGAGTCACCAGTGTCCTAAAAAATGCAGTTGTACCCAATGTCCACTTAACCACGGACATGTGGACAAGTGGAGCAGGGCAGACTCAGGACTATATGACTGTGACAGCCCACTGGGTAGATGTATTGCCTCCCGCAGCAAGAACAGCAGCGGCGGCACCAGTAGCAGCATCTCGCAAACGCCAACTCGTTCCTAGGCAGGCTACGCTTTGTATCACCGCTTTCCAGAAGAGGCATACACCGGACAACCTCTTACGGAAACTGAGGAACATCATCGCAGAATGGCTTACCCCAATTGGACTCTCCTGGGGATTTGTGACATCGGACAACGCCACCAATATTGTGCGTGCATTACATCTGGGCAAATTCCAGCACGTCCCATGTTTTGCACATACATTGAATTTGGTGGTGCAGAATTATGTAAAAAACGACAGGGGCGTGCAAGAGATGCTGTCGGTGGCCCGAAGAATTGCGGGCCACTTTCGGCATTCAGCTACCGCGTGCCGAAGACTGGAGCACCAGCAAACACTCCTGAACCTGCCCTGCCATCATCTGAAGCAAGAGGTGGTAACGAGGTGGAAATCAACCCTCTATATGCTTCAGAGGATGGAGGAGCAGCAAAAGGCCATTCAAGCCTATACATCTGCCTACGATATAGGCAAAGGAGGGGGAATGCACCTGAATCAAGCGCAGTGGAGAATGATTTCAACGTTGTGCAAGGTTCTGCAACCCTTTGAACTTGCCACACGTGAAGTCAGTTCAGACACTGGCAGCCTGAGTCAGGTCATTCCCCTCATCAGGCTTTTGCAGAAGAAGCTGGAGACATTGAAGGAGGAGCTAAAACAGAGCGATTCCGCTAGGCATGTGGGACTTGTGGATGGAGCCCTTAATTCGCTTAACCAGGATTCACGGGTGGTCAATCTGTTGAAATCAGAGCACTACATTTTGGCCACCGTGCTCGATCCTAGATTTAAAACCTATGTTGTATCTCTCTTTCCGGCAGACACAAGTCTGCAGAGGTTCAAAGACCTGCTGGTGAGAAAATTGTCAAGTCAAGCGTAACGTGACCCGTCAACAGCTCCTCCTTCACATTCTTCCGCAACTGGGGGTGTGAGGAAAAGGCTAAGAATTCCGAGCCCACCCGCTGGCGGTGATGCAGGGCAGTCTGGAGCGAGTGCTGACATCTGGTCCGGACTGAAGGACCTGCCAACGATCACTGACATGTCGTCTGCTGTCACTGCATATGATTCTGTCACCATTGAAAGAACGGTGGAGGATTATATGAGTGACCGCATCCAAGTAGGCACGTCAGACAGTCCGTACGTATACTGGCAGGAAAAAGAGGCAATTTGGAGGCCCTTGCACAAACTGGCTTTATTTTACCTAAGTTGCCCCCCCTCCAGTGTGTACTCCGAAAGAGTGTTTAGTGCAGCCGCTCACCTTGTCAGCAATTGGCGTACGAGGTTACTTCCAGAAAATGTGGAGAAGATGATGTTCATCAAAATGAATTATAATCAATTCCTCCGTGGAGACATTCACCAGCAATTGCCTCCAGAAAGTACACAGGGACCTGAGATGGTGGATTCCAGTGGGGACGAATTAATAATCTGTGAGGAGGGGGATGTACACAGTGAAAGGGGTGAGGAATCGGACGATGAGGAGGAGGTGGACATCTTGCCTCTGTAGAGCCAGTTTGTGCAAGGAGAGATTGATTGCTTCTTTTTTGGTGGGGGCCCAAACCAACCAGTCATTTCAGTCACAGTCGTGTGGCATACCCTGTCGCTGAAATGATGGGTTTGTTAAAGTGTGCATGTCCTGTTTATACAACATAAGGGTGGGTGGGAGGGCCCAAGGACAATTCCATCTTGCACCTCTTTTTTCTTTCATTTTTCTTTGCATCATGTGCTGTTTGGAGACTATTTTTTTAAGTGCCATCCTGCCTGACACTGCAATGCCACTCCTAGATGGGCCAGGTGTTTGTGTCGGCCACTTGGGTCGCTTAGCTTAGTCACACAGCTACCTCATTGCGCCTCTTTTTTTCTTTGCATCATGTGCTGTTTGGGGACTATTTTTTTGAAGTGCCATCCTGTCTGACACTGCAGTGCCACTCCTAGATGGGCCAGGTGTTTGTGTCGGCCACTTGGGTCGCTTAGCTTAGCCATCCAGCGACCTTGGTGCACCTCTTTTTTTCTTTGCATCATGTGCTGTTTGGTGACTATTTTTTAAATCTGCCATCCTGTCTGACACGGCAGTGCCACTCCTAGATGGGCCAGGTGTTTGTGTCGGCCTCTTCGGACACTTAGCTTAGTCACACAGCTACCTCATTGCGCCTCTTTTTTTCTTTGCATCATGTGCTGTTTGGGGACTATTTTTTTGAAATGCCATCCTGTCTGACACTGCAGTGCCACTCCTAGATGGGCCAGGTGTTTGTGTCGGCCACTTGGGTCGCTTAGCTTAGTCATCCAACCACCTCGGTGCAAATTTTAGGACTAAAAATAATATTGTGAGGTGTGAGGTGTTCAGAATAGACTGAAAATGAGTGGAAATTATGGTTATTGAGGTTAATAATACTATGGGATCAAAATGACCCCCAAATTCTATGATTTAAGCTGTTTTTGAGGTTTTTTTGTAAAAAAACACCCGAATCCGACTAAAAATTTTCAGGGAGGTTTTGCCAAAACGCGTCCGAATCCAAAACACGGCCTCGGAACCGAATCCAAAACCAAAACACAGAACCCAAAAAATTTCCGGTGCACATCACTAGTTACAGCACTGCTTCTTGAAAATACTTTAAAAACCTCTCACCACTTTATTGTTTGTCTAGCTGAATACCCGTGCTTCGCTACGGAATTTCAAGTATTTCCATGCGTATAACTTTAATTTTGAAGGACTTCCTGGTAAAGTAATTAGACTTACAACAGGACATGCTCCGCCCACCGCTGCCAATCTTTGTCAGGCCGCACCTCCAGGTGGGCCTTTTCCGGTTTGATGCTGTGAAAAAGCTGGCGCTGAGGAGAATAATCTGCCTCTTTCTCTGCCTTGTCCCGCCTCTGTCTCACATCCCATGCTGATGGGGGCTGAACTTGGACTTAAACGGCATCGGGAGTGTCACTATTTCTCCATGACACCAAAAAGTATGGATTTTTACATGTCACCCCTTCCCACCCCCATCTCTAGGGGTGCTAGGGGTGTCTTACCCCCACAGTATTTTTTCCAGATTGTAAGTCATACTGTATGTGTACCAAGTTTGGTGTAAATTGCTCCAGGCATTCCCGAGTTATGCTGGAACATACATACACGCATACATCCATTTTTAAATATATATAGATTAGCATAGGCATTATAGTAGAGATGCGCTCCGGACACTTTTTGTGTTTTGGTTTTGGATCTCCGTTCGTGTTTTGGATCTGGATTTTTTTTTTTTTTTAGCTAAAATCACAGAATTTGTTTTTTGTTTAGTTTTTTTTATCCTACAGTATTATTAACCTCAATAACATTAATTTCAAGTCTATTCTGAACACCTCACAATATTGTTTTTAGGCCAAAATGTTGCACCAAGGTCGTTGGATGACTAAGCTAAGCGACACGAGTGGGCGGCACAAACACCTGGCCCATCTAGGAGTGGCACTGCAGTGGCAGACAGGGTGGCAGTTTTAAAAACTAGGCCCCAAAAAGCACATAATGCAACAACAAAAAAAAGAGGTGCAAGATGGAATTGTCCTTGGGATCTCTCACCCACCCTTACGTTGTTTAAACAGGACATGCACAGTTTAATAAACCCATCATTTCAGTAAAGGTGGTCTCCCTGGAAATAGCTTGCCAAGTTCTCGGAATCATAGCTAGCTACAAACATACCACCACCATATTTGATGACTTTTCACATTATGAGAAGAGGCAAGAGGAAGAGGACAGTGTCAAGAAGGTGATTAAAAATTAGAGAGGCACACGCAATCAGGAACAACACACAGGCTATCACCTCCACTCCTATATTGGTGTGGAACAGAAAGGACTTCAACCAAGCAAATATATAATTACCACATTACTGGACAAACTGAAAAACTAGGGGCCAAAGCCTCCGAATTTGTACCCCCTTCCCCATTTTCAGGGATTACGATAATCTCGGATTTTATGCTGGAATGCAAATAAACCGGTGTATACTACAGGATCAAGATGGGATATTTTCCCCTCCACGGAGTCTGGAGACTTATTTTGTGAAAATCTCGTGGGTTTCTTTTTTTCTATTTTTTTATTGCATTTTTATTTACATATTTTGTGGCAGACATTTTATTTTCATTTTTCACAGCTCCCAGTTACACGCATGTAAGCATACCTTTGTGTCCCAGTTACACGCATGTGAGCATACCTGTGCATCTTATTTATTTTATTTATATTTTATTTTTAAATAAAGCAGCTCTTTAGATGTTTTAGCACCCACAGCAGCCCCAGATCGGGCAAGTTGAGTTTGGGCGGGTTCGGTACAGTACTAAGCAGGACTGTGCAGTGAATTTTTCATTATTGAGCCCCTGCCCTAGTGGAGCTTACCACTCTAGTTCAAACTCATTTCATATTACAAGTAAGACTGTGGGAGGAAGCAATGCTAACCTCTGTGCCAACAGCGTGCCTCAGCCTGGCAAGCCAGACATCTTCCTGGCTGTAAGCCGCCATGAGACTCCATACTAGGCCCTTATTGGCCCTTATTTACTGTTTGTGCCTCACAGGAGCTCCTGACCCATCTAGTGCTGCAGTGCAATGGAAAGCGAATGCAATGCAAGATCACTGAAACTCTGTTCATCTAACACCGCAAGGTCTTGCGATAACCCTACGCAGCCCTTATATTGTACAATTATTAGGAGAAAATATTTACAAAATAAAGGAAAAGAACCCTGTACAACAAATGCGCATCTTGTAAATAATCCCAAAATGTGGAACATTAATAATAATAAAAAACAAAAATTAAGGTTGACTAATTGGAGCCATTAATTTGAGTCCCTAACATGAAATAATTGAAAAGAACCACTCTCTAATGCTGGGTATACAGTGCACACTAGAAGATATAGCTACTAGAGATGAGCGGGTTCAGACAGGTCACCCCTGGAATTATACAGTAGCGCCTCTGGACTTATACAGCAGATAGGCAACACCCCTGGAGAATTACACAGCACAGCAGACAGGCATCAGCACCACTGGACTTAAATGGCATTGGGGCACCCCTGGACTGATAGGGCAAAGGGGCAGCACCCCTGTAATGATGTGGCAGACAAAGAAAAGACATGTAAGATGGAATTGTCCTTGAGCCCTCCCATCCACCCTTATGTTGTAAAAACAGGACATGCACACTTTAACAAACCAATCATTTCAGCATCAAGGTCTGCCACACGACTGTGGCTGAAATGAGTGGTTTGTTTGGGCCCCCACCAAAAAAGAAGCAATTAATCTCTCCTAGCACAAACTGGCTCTGCAGATGCAAGATGTCATCCTCATCCTCCAATTCCTCACCCCCTTCAGTGTTTACATCTTCATCCTCACAGAGAAATTACACCGAAGAGGTGGATTTTTTGGTATTTTGCTCAGGCATGACAATGGACTTTTTCATCCCATGGCCAACAACTGTCTCCACTGGTGCCTTAGTCAAACCAAACCACATCACCATCATGAGAATCCTCATTGTCAACTTCCTCCTCAGCGCCAGTTACACCAATATCCTCCTCATCCTGGTGTACTTCTACAGTGACATCCTTAATCTCAATATCAGCAACTGGACTGGCGGTGCTCCTCCCAGCACTTACAGGGGGCGTGCAAATGGTGGTAGGAGCCTCCTCTTCCCATACAGTCTTGGGAAGGCTAGGCTTAACCATCACAACTGCGGACTCACTTGGACTCTCCTTGGGGATTTGTGATATCTCTGAATGCACAGTTGTTGTTTCCTGTACTTTAACAAGCTTTATTTCTTTTATTTATTTTTTTGAGAGGGAGGAGAGCTTTCATCTTTATGAGAAGCTGAACCACCAGTCATGAACATAAACCAAGGCCTTAGCCTCTCCTTGCCACTTCGTGTCGTGAATGGCATATTGCCAATTTTACGTTTCTTATTAGATCATTTATTTTATTTTATTTTTTTGGTTATAAATTTTTGCTTCTTGGATTTTACATTCCTTCTATGATGTTGCGCATCGACCTTAGCAGACGACGTTGATGGAATTGCATAATCAATGTCATGACTGGTGGCAGCAGCAGCTTCAGCACTAGTATTAGGAACTGTAAGTGGTTTCTGATCTTTTACTATTTTTTCCTACAAATTTTTGTTCTCCATTTCACAGGACAGCACTCCTTTATTTTAAAGCACACAGAACAGTGCCCGTTTATTTTTACAGCACCTTTGTATTTTTACAGCATACAGGACAGGGCCAGTGTACCTTTATTTTTACAGCACCCCTGTATTTCTACAGCATACAGGACAGAGCCAGTGTATCTTTATTTACACAATACCCCTGTATTTTTTACAGCATACAGGACAGATCCAACACCCCTGTATTTTAACAACACCCCTGTAATTTTACAGCATACAAGACAGGGCCAGCGTACCTTTATTTATACAACACCCCTGTATTTTTTACAGCATACAGGACAGGACAGCACCCCTGTATTTTCACAGCACCCCTGTAATTTTACAGCATACAAGACAGGGCCAGCGTACCTTTATTTACACCACACCCCTGTATTTTTACAGCATACAGGACAGGGCCAGCACCCTTTTATTTTCACAGCACCCTGTAATTTTACAGCATACAAGACAGGGCCAGTGTACCTTTATTTATACAACACCCTTGTATTTTTACAGCATGCAGGACAAGGCCAGCACCCCTATATTTTCACAGCACCCCTGTAATTTTGCAGCATACAAGACAGGGCCAGTGTACCTTTATTTATACAACACCCATGTATTTTTACAGCATGCAGGACAGGGTCAGCACCCCTGCAATTTTACTACATACAAGACAGGGCCAGTGTACCTTTATTTATACAACATCCTGTATTGTTACAGCATACAGGACATGGCCAGCACCCCTGTATTTTAACAACACCCCTGTAATTTTACAGCATACAAGACAGGGCCAGCGTACCTTTATTTATACAACATCCCTGTATTTTTACAGCATACAGGAGAGGGCCAGCACCCCTGCATTTTCACAGCACCCCTGTCATTTTACAGCATACAAGACAGGGCCAGTGCACCTTTATTAATACAACACCCCTGTATTTTTACAGCATACAGGACAGGGCCAGCACCCCTGTATTTTCACAGCACCCCTGTAATTTTACAGCATACAAGACATGGCCAGTGTACCTTTATTTATACAACACCCCTGTATTTTTACAGCATACAGGACAGGGCCAGCACCCCTGTATTTTCACAGCACCCCTTTAATTTTGCAGCATACAAGACAGGGCCAGTGTACCTTTATTTAAACAACACCCCTGTAATTTTTACAGCATGCAGGACAGGGCCAGCACCCCTGTATTTTCACAGCACACCTGTAATTTTACAGCATACAAGACAGGGCCAGTGTACCTTTATTTATACAACACCCCTGTATTTTAACAACATACAGGACAGGGCCAGCACCCTTGTATTTTAACAACACCCAGGGCCGGTGCAAGGTTTCTTGGCACCCTAGGCAAAATTTCTGCCTACTGCCCCCCAAAACCATCAATTACTCACTTTCCCAGTCACTAAAGTGAAAGTACATAGGTGGCGTCTATGTTTCCCAGCCGTCTGACTGCATTGAGTATAAGGATGTATCTCTCAAAGACATCCTTAATTATTTGATGGGTACACCTAGTGGCACACCCTTCCCAGATCCTGGCACCCTACCCAGCTGTCTATCTCTTTCTATTTCATTCATCTCTCATACATACATACATACATACATACATACATACATACATACATACACTGCCTCTCTCATATACAGTATACATTCATACTCTGTCTCCCTCATTCCTTCACATCTCTCTACTTTTTCTCTGTCATTGTCATTCTTGCTCTCTTTTACACATATACTATCTCCCTTTATTTCTGCCACACACATCTCTCTTTCATTCTGTCTCTCATACATACATACATACATACATACATTCTATATGTGTGTGTATGTATATATATATATATATATATATACACACACACACACACACACACACACACACACACATATCCATACATACACTGTCACTCACATACATGCAAACATACATACATACATACATTTACTGACTCTCATACATACATACATACATACATACACTGCCTCTCTCATATTTACATACATACACTGCCTCTCTCATACATACATACATACATACATACATACATACATAGCCTCTCTCATACATACATCCATACACTGCCTCCATGCATGCATACATACACACATCCATCCATCCATACACTGCCTCTCTCATACATACACACATCCATCCATCCATCCATACACTGCCTCTCTCATACATACATACATACATACATACATACATACATACATACATAGCCTCTCTCATACATACATACATACATACATACATACATAGCCTCTCTCAAACATACATACATACATAGCCTCTCTCATACATACATCCATACACTGCCTCCATGCATACACACATATATCCATCCATACACTGCCTCTCTCATACATACATACATACATACATACATAGCCTCTCTCATACATACATACATACATACATACATATCCTCTCTCAAACATACAGCCATACACTGCCTCCATGCATACACATATATCCATCCATACACTGCCTCTCTCATACATACATACATACATACATACATACACACATAGCCTCTCATACATACATACATACATACATGCATGCATACATAGCCTCTCTCAAACATACATCCATACACTGCCTCCATGCTGTCAAAGTCAAAAATATTACATAGAGAGAACATACAAACTACACACATTTAAGTCGCTATACTTGCAAATATGCGCAGCGAGCACAGCAATATATGGTAACACACGCATTTGCTCAGACATGGCACGGAGATGGATTCGGCGCTTGTTTCATACAGTACATGGTTATGATAATGTCGGGCACCAGACATCATGGAGATTTAGAATTGGCTGACGAATTGATGTCATGAATGTGTATTATTTGAACAGAACCAGATGCGCCCGTCATGTTTGGTATTGAAGCAAGCAGATTGATGTGTGGGTTAGTTTGAGGATTGTTGTGAAGTTGTGGGACATTGCAGCGGATAGATATGATTATATGTATAAAAGCTAAGATCATTTTGTTAGAACAATGAATGATCAAGCCAACCCTTTACTAAGATTTCAGGGCTGAACCTGATTAGCATATACAAAGCAAAAGAGACCCCTCCCCCAGGAACTAGGAAAACAGGCATGGCTAGAAAAGAAGTCAGTTTCAGTTTGCTTGGGGCCTCTGAGGACAGATATACTGTAGCTACTCACACAGCTACCTGGCACCCAGCAGCATGGCGGCTACATCCCCAGGACTGACCTCCAAACTAAAGGCTAAGTATTGAATTCACATGGCTAGATAAGGAAATATAGACAGATTGCTTTAAGGTCAATGGTGCTGGTTTAAATAGGATATTGTAACTTGTTTGTGTGATAGATCTGGGAATATTTGCTGGTAGCAATGGCAGGCTGATATGTGTGGTTACATTGTGATCTGGTCTTGTGATGAATATGCTCTGGTTATTGAGATACTGAAGTTGTATGGAATGTGAAATTGAATAAGATGGTTCTAGGAAGTTGGATTGTAATTGTGAAAGGTGATTTAGATGGTTTGGAATTGTAAAATCAGAACATATGCATTGTTTTGAGGCTTGGACATTTTGGAATAAAATGGAGTCTTGTGTCTTCTGCTATGTGATTGTGGTGTAGCAGAGAGTGCCATGTGTTTGGACCTGCAAATCTAAAATGGCTGCTGCTGGGTATTTTCCCCTCCCCCTTTCAACCATGTGGTGCAGTCTTTGGAATCATGGGAGTTTTCCCAAAATGGAGTCTAGCTTCTGTCCCATGCGGTATTGTAGGGTTGTGTATATAGGGACAGCCAGTATGGGTAAGGTCAAGTATTTTCTCCACAAAGATTCTCAGCATTGACTAACTGCGCAGCGATTGTCTCTCACATGTGTAGTTTTATCCGCAATCATATTGATCTTACTGTTATTGTGAGCCATTTCTCTCTCTCTCTCTCTCTCTCTTTTCTCCTCTTTCTCTCTTATTTTCCCTTAAAACGTAATTGTATTGTATTGTATTTCCCGTGTAGTTATCTGGTTAGTTAGTCTATGTTATATTGTAGTGTATGACTTGTATTGTATTAATTCTTTTGCAAGTATAACATTCATAATATATATATATAAGGCGTTGGACCCTAAGCACGGTATCTGTGTATTTCTTATAGTGTTAAGTATTCTCAGAGCGTCGGTGACGCTCGAACAGCTTTTAAGTTAATAAGGTTATACTGTGCTGCATTTACACTCTATCACTACACTAAGGTCTTACTGCATAATACACTGTTTATGGTTTAGATATAAAGGTTTAACATTGTGAGCGTCAGCGCCGCTGGTGATCTCCTCGTGGTCCCGAGCGTCCGCTACGCTATAGCGAATCATTACGTCAGTCGGCAGCCAATAGCGTGCCTGCCTGTGATCTCTTGGCCGTGAGCGAACGTGACGCTTGAGCGTCTCGACTACGGCTAAGCGATTGTTACGCAACATGCGTACCCTTACGGTACTCCATACGTAAATAGCGTACAGTGTTCTTAGACCTCATAAAGGGTATTATATAAGATAAATATTTAGCTTTATCAATTGGCTGCTCGTCCAGTCCTTCACATATCTCTGCTAGATAATTTCAGCAGACATTATCCATCAGCAAAGGGCGGGAGATCATATTCTTCACAGTGCTGACGGGATAAGCGTCTGCTTCGCTTAGTAAAGGGTGCTGAAGGAATCCGGGAACCGGAGGTAAGAACAACACACTAGTGTCTTTTAAAACTGTTTATTTCTGTTTTGTATACACACGCATATATCTGCATTCCTTTTTCGTGTATATTCATATCACTCTCCTGTTTGCCATTGTATAATTGATAAACGTGCTAAGAGAGATTTGTCGCTATTTAAATAGTTAAAGTGTAAAAGTTATACACTAAGGGGTAATTTGTAAAATACACACACAGCTTTACCTGAGATACAAGAAAGACCTGTGTGGGGCTTGGTAGATGATTACAGTTAAAAGAATCATCTACATTAATAAACGTGCTAATTGTATTTTGTGGCCAGCGTACACGTGTCTCTAACAAAAGGCTGAGACTCGCGAACACAACCCAAAGGCCGACGCACGCAGTGTATATTACGCAAACGGAGCGTCTGGGTACGCCCACCGAAACTCAAATCGCACAATAGCATTGTTTTAGTGGGGGCGGTATAGCATAGCCACGTGATAATAGCACAAATTGATTTCAGTTTTTCCAAAACTTAGTTTAAATACCTTACTTTACTGTAATGTCTCTGGGGACAGCTATCAGACTACGGGAAATGATTTTTCTGATCAGAAAACTATAAGAATGATAGTGGGTTGAAAACGGTATGAGTGTATTGAATCCCGCTTTGTGAACTGAGTGATCTGGGTGATCTTTGGTGGAACGTGATGAGCACGGTCTGAGTGAAAACGTGCAACAGAGTGTGATAAAGTTTTCGTTGTATTACGCTCTGGCTGTTTTGGAGCACAGTAGGGAGACTCCAATGATCCTACCATTTATGGGCAACAAGTGTTTATAAGTGGTACGATTGGACCGCACGGTTGTAGGTGTGACCAATAACGCAACGTGATACGAGGTAAATTGCCCTCATACGTGTTGTGGGAAGCACATGCAAGCGTGATTTGTGTAAAGAAAAAGGAAGGGAATTTTCACTGGTCACAGGAAAATCTCTAGAGATAGGGCCTGCAACGGTTACACGTGTCTGCTAGAAGGCGGACCGGAGATACCCGGAGCAGAAGAAGCTGGTGGAAGAGCTTGGAAAACTCCCACCGTAGACTGTGTTTGGTGCATTTTAGGAAGTTTTTCTGTGTAAGGTCCACAATGGAAGCCAAGTGCACAACACAGGGACGTTCAGCAGTCAGGGTTCAGACTGCAGAGGCTTGCAGACCCCGAGGGTCTGCTCGGTTAGTAATGTGGAGGAGGTATGGTCCCCACACTGAGACCTTTTGTGATGAATGGACACGAATGACTGCGGGGGATAAGGCACCATTTCCCGGGATAGGTAGTTTTGACTTAGAGGTATTGCATAATTTAAGGCAAAGGATCTGTCTCATAAAATCCTGGAAACAACGAGTTAAACATGATGATTGTTTGCAGATATGGCTACAGGAAAGTGACATGCAAAGAAATGTAACTTACATACCTAACTTTCATCTTGAGAGGAGAGACATGGCAATGGAGAGGATTATGGTTGCGGAGAAAGGCACAATGGGGTGCGATAAAAGTGCACTTAGTAACTATATTAAGAATGAATGTAACAAACGTAATAAGGTTTATAAAAATGAAAGTGTTAAATGGACAACTATTAACCCATGCAAGTCGCACCCCTTGTTAAACTTTCCTCAGGAACACCAACAAGAAAGTGAGCCCAGCACAATGTCGGAGCCTTTTCCAGCAGCCATCACACAAGACATCCAGGTGGACGCGACCAAATCGGTAAAGACTGTAATCAAACCCCCTAACGGAGGGTCAGGTGAGGTCGTGTCCACAGGTACGTATGGTATTATACATCACGCACAAACAAATGTACCTCATATCGTGGAATCAATTCAGAATGACGTTACTGGACTTAATCCTGTCAGGGTAATTGCAGTACCAAATGGGAAAACTGACTCTTCAGGAGTCACTCCTGTCAGGAACATCGCCATGTACTGCCCCTTTTCCCGAACAGAATTAAGAACAATTCTGTCTGAATTTCCTGATCCCAGGAAAGACTTAGTTGCTTGTCAAAAATACATTAGAGTGCTAGGAAACACTGCAGAGCCAAATAACAAAGATTGGAGGACAGTTTTGAGGGCATGTTTACCCCCCCGATGTTGATTCATTGAAATTTATCGCTGATTGTAAGCTAGATGAGGAAGTACCACTAACAGACAAGTATAACCAAGATAATGTAAAAAGAATCAATCTACAGTTGAAAGAATATTTTCCTGCAGTAGTAAAGTGGAATAAAATCTTTATAATAAAACAAAAAGAAGGTGAATCCGCATCAGAGTATTTTCACCGGGCTCTGCAGGATATGGCTAGGTACACTGGTATAGATGACATTGAAACTAACGTACACCACAGAGAGGTAGCTGTGTCTGTATTAATGGACAGCTTAAAAGACACACTAAAAATTAGGGTACAAACCTCTATACCTCATTGGAGAGGTATCTCGGTGGCTGCATTAAGAGAGTCCGCTATCGAGCATGACCAAAATATCCAAAGAACCAGGGAAGCACAGGGAGAGCGGTTGATGGTACTGAGCATCCAAGCACTAGAGGAGGCATCAAGTCGACCGGAACCCCAGGCCCCTAGCACATGGAGAAAGCCAAGGATTTGTTATCATTGTAGAAGAGAAGGGCATTATGCCAGCAACTGTAATAACCCACATAAAGTCAGACCCCCTAGACCAAGAAATGAGCAAAATTATAACACACACAATTATAATCAGGGATCTTTTAGGAAGAATTTTGGGCCACACCCATGATATGTAGTCAGGAAAGGTGATCATTAGGACTGATGGTAAGCCTGAGGTAACGGTTAATAAATTGGGAGGTCATTCACTGAAGACACAGGAATGACAAGGTGAAACGTTGTAAATGTATTTGTGAAAAATGTTTTTTTTTTTCTCTCTCTCCCCATCTCTGACGATTATTGATAGGACTCAAACATTGCATATCTACTTGGTCTTTGCAGAAGTCTACCAAACCCCAGCATGACCTATCCGCATCAATGTATTCTGGCCAGATACAGAGGGTGGAGTATGGAGGTGCTGGTGGGAGGGACTGCGCAAGGAAACCATTGGACATGTAGATAATATGACAGCCTGATGATCTGACAATGTTTTAAAATGTTTGAAAAATGTTTTTTTTCCCTGTTGTTGTTCTCTGTTGATTTATGTGATATATACATATATGAATTGTTCTCTCTCTCTTTTGTTTTTTTTTGTTTTCTCTCTTCTTTCTCATGTTTTCATGTTTTAAAGATGGTATGTCACACATCAGTTAGACAAATGGTAATGCAAGATTTTTGCTCCTTACAGAGAGATCGCTGGTTTGGAAGGAATATTGCATCACCGGAATGTTCGGTTGGAAGACTGAGAGACAGCACCTTTGAGATGACGACAGAACAGGAAGAACGACAAAGACTAGAGAACTTAATTATCGTAACAAGTTTCTCTCCCCCTCAAACTGGTTTTCCTGTACCCCCATTACAAATTTCTCCTTTTCTCCTCCTGTAAGATGGACTCGCCTCAAGAGACTGTGATCCGTGTTTTCATGTTGACCCTGATGTTGACCAGAGCAGTCTGTTTCGGTGAGAGTACCAGTGAGGTCGAGAAAGGATCCAGAATGGGTTTCTGATGACTGAGACGGAGGTGTAAATTTCCAATAGCAACACAAGCACCGAACAAAGGCGAGTACCGGAAACAATCTAACAGCCATGTTATTTGTAAACATTTTTTTTTTGGATTGTTAGCTGAAGAAAACTGTATCTGTAGGCTCTGTGACAACGTAGTTGAGGATGGGTGCATTAAGAAATGCCAATCCAGTTTTAATATCCACATGGACCGGCATCCATTGAGTGACTATCACTCCTTAGTGGGTAAAGTGTTAAATCAAACAGATTGTTGGGTATGCTCTCAAGTACCTCAAGGTCATAGCAAATCAGGACTAGTACCATTTCCTTTAACGGTAGGGGAGGTACTTGAGCTAAAGGGTGGGAGACCGGTGGACAGGAGGTTTAATATCTCCAGTCCTCCTAGTTTGAAGCTCCACCAATATCATGTGGATAGATCCCTAATATGTTTTAACATTACCAATCCCCGAAAGCCGGGAAGTTGGGAAGTGTCATGGAGCAACCAAACCATGACCTTTTCATATAGAGCAGATAGAATGCCTACAGATACAGAACTTATACGCCACATAGCCAGTAGAGAAAAATCTTTCCGATATAGGTATACCCTAGGAAGTAGGATTACGAGAGTTGGAGAGGTATCACCAGGATACTGCGCACATATCGTACAAACTGATACGTGTACTAAACAAATGGGAGAATTAGGGGTAGGAGATTTCACATGGAGGATGTGTAATATGGTTATGTCTTACTCCGTCCCATATGTTCTCCCCGATGATGCATATTTCATATGCGGGAGGAAGGCGTATAAGTGGCTTGCCCCAAACTCTGAAGGATTGTGTTATATTGAAAAAGTACTGCCTGAAGTAATGACTGTATCACATGACAAAATGAAAGACATACACCGTGGTGCCCAAGCTCCTTATACTCACACCCATTACGAGCACGTAGTTAAAAGGCAACTGACAGAAAGGACAGAGCATCCGGCCTCTGATCTGATCCATGAATCCACCGGGATTCAGGTTCTACGTGCGCTAGATTTCATCCGCACCGCTCGAGGAGTGATGAACTATAGATACATCTCTGCGCTTGCAAATTTGTTAGATAATATCACTGAAATGTATGATGACACGTTTAGGTATACTGGAAGAGAACTTCAAGCTTATAAAACAGAACTGGTACAGCATAGAATGGTTCTTAATTACCTCACAGTAGTGACAGGCGGATATTGTGTCACACTGGCAACACAGTACGGCGTGAAATGTTGCACATATATTACAAATAGCACCGAGGACCCGGTCGAGGTCATAGACCAAAAGATGGACGATATTCTCCAACTGAAGTGGGAATTTCGCAGGAGACACAATCTCACTCTTGCTGCTGTAGGTAATGAGCTGACTGGTTGGGTGTCATGGTTGAACCCGCGAAATTGGTTCTCTGGTTTAGGAGAATGGGCTCAAGGAGTCATAATCGATGTTGGGAAGTTTCTCCTATGTATCTTAGGTGTTATCATAACGATTGGCTTGATATTTAGATGCGGTCAGGCTTTAACGAAGTGTAAACGAAGTACCAGGGTGATGAGTTTAAGGAGTGAGGAAATTGTAATTCCAATGGATTTGATTTATGACCCAAATGTAGAAACAATGATGTGATGAAAATGCGATTTCTACGGTCCGTTTCTTTCACCTGTTTTTCCGTTTTCTCCAAGGTAAAAAGACCCACTTGGACGAGGAATTTGATGATCCTGTATACAGACAACTGATGGATTAAAGAAGAAGTTTTGACAACCTTATACACAGATTTTTGATGAACAATGCCATAGACCCCCAGTTTTCCTAAAAATTTTAAAATTACGCTAGCCCAACACTTTTGTAAGCCTATGGACATTGACAAAGCTTTTGCTCGCACCTTATGGGCAAAAGCACAAAGAAGACTGCAACCAACAGACACCGAACAAGACTTCAACCGACAAATGTACATTAACCTGACATAGAATACCACTGCATTTACCATAAGTGTTCTTTATCTTCATTTCTACGACCCTCAGGTAATGACACACATAGTCGATAGGGAATACAGGCACAGATATCAGCAATCACATACCTCCCCCATTCATGTATCATCAACTAAAATGTGCTCCCCCATTTTGTTGCAACCAAAATCCGAAAAGAGCTTGGTAAAGTTTGACAGCCCATCCACAGACCCGTACCGCGGGATAAGAAGGAATTCAAATGTATACTTCGCAATACCTCGAAGCTTGATTTAAAACACGTACGGCACGATGATACATGACCCCCCAAACATGGATTCATACACACATGCTTCTGCTATCTCACTAGGTCATACCTTTTTCCCACCTTCTTCTCTCCTCCCTTACCCAATCATAGAAATGTATTTACATATGACATATATTTTTCTCTTTTTGAAATGTTTTAGGAAGTGGCAGTTATTGGTGACTGCCAAAGGGTGGACTGTCAAAGTCAAAAATATTACATAGAGAGAACATACAAACTACACACATTTAAGTCGCTATACTTGCAAATATGCGCAGCGAGCACAGCAATATATGGTAACACACGCATTTGCTCAGACATGGCACGGAGATGGATTCGGCGCTTGTTTCATACAGTACATGGTTATGATAATGTCGGGCACCAGACATCATGGAGATTTAGAATTGGCTGACGAATTGATGTCATGAATGTGTATTATTTGAACAGAACCAGATGCGCCCGTCATGTTTGGTATTGAAGCAAGCAGATTGATGTGTGGGTTAGTTTGAGGATTGTTGTGAAGTTGTGTGACATTGCAGCGGATAGATATGATTATATGTATAAAAGCTAAGATCATTTTGTTAGAACAATGAATGATCAAGCCAACCCTTTACTAAGATTTCAGGGCTGAACCTGATTAGCATATACAAAGCAAAAGAGACCCCTCCCCCAGGAACTAGGAAAACAGGCATGGCTAGAAAAGAAGTCAGTTTCAGTTTGCTTGGGGCCTCTGAGGACAGATATACTGTAGCTACTCACACAGCTACCTGGCACCCAGCAGCATGGCGGCTACATCCCCAGGACTGACCTCCAAACTAAAGGCTAAGTATTGAATTCACATGGCTAGATAAGGAAATATAGACAGATTGCTTTAAGGTCAATGGTGCTGGTTTAAATAGGATATTGTAACTTGTTTGTGTGATAGATCTGGGAATATGTGCTGGTAGCAATGGCAGGCTGATATGTGTGGTTACATTGTGATCTGGTCTTGTGATGAATATGCTCTGGTTATTGAGATACTGAAGTTGTATGGAATGTGAAATTGAATAAGATGGTTCTAGGAAGTTGGATTGTAATTGTGAAAGGTGATTTAGATGGTTTGGAATTGTAAAATCAGAACATATGCATTGTTTTGAGGCTTGGACATTTTGGAATAAAATGGAGTCTTGTGTCTTCTGCTATGTGATTGTGGTGTAGCAGAGAGTGCCATGTGTTTGGACCTGCAAATCTAAAATGGCTGCTGCCGGGTATTTTCCCCTCCCCCTTTCAACCATGTGGTGCAGTCTTTGGAATCATGGGAGTTTTCCCAAAATGGAGTCTAGCTTCTGTCCCATGCGGTATTGTAAGGTTGTGTATATAGGGACAGCCAGTATGGGTAAGGTCAAGTATTTTCTCCACAAAGATTCTCAGCATTGACTAACTGCGCAGCGATTGTCTCTCACATGTGTAGTTTTATCCGCAATCATATTGATCTTACTGTTAATTGTGAGCCATTTCTCTCTCTCTCTCTCTTTTCTCCTCTTTCTCTCTTATTTTCCCTTAAAACGTAATTGTATTGTATTGTATTTCCCGTGTAGTTATCTGGTTAGTTAGTCTATGTTATATTGTAGTGTATGACTTGTATTGTATTAATTCTTTTGCAAGTATAACATTCATAATATATATATATATATAAGGCGTTGGACCCTAAGCACGGTATCTGTGTATTTCTTATAGTGTTAAGTATTCTCAGAGCGTCGGTGACGCTCGAACAGCTTTTAAGTTAATAAGGTTATACTGTGCTGCATTTACACTCTATCACTACACTAAGGTCTTACTGCATAATACACTGTTTATGGTTTAGATATAAAGGTTTAACATTGTGAGTGTCAGCGCCGCTGGTGATCTCCTCGTGGTCCCGAGCGTCCGCTACGCTATAGCGAATCATTACGTTAGTCGGCAGCCAATAGCGTGCCTGCCTGTGATCTCTTGGCCGTGAGCGAACGTGACGCTTGAGCGTCTCGACTACGGCTAAGCGATTGTTACGCAACATGCGTACCCTTACGGTACTCCATACGTAAATAGCGTACAGTGTTCTTAGACCTCATAAAGGGTATTATATAAGATAAATATTTAGCTTTATCAATGCATACACACATATATACATCCATACATTTTCTCATACATACATACATACATACATACATACATACACTGCCTCTCTCATACATACATACATACATACATACATAGCCTCTCTCATACATACATACATACATACACTGCCTCTCTCATACATACATACATACATACATAGCCTCTCTCATACATACATACATACATACACTGCCTCCATGCATACATACACACATCCATACATCCATACACTACCTTTCTCATACATACATACATACATACATACATACATACCCTCTCTCAAACATACATCCATACACTGCCTTCATGCAAACACACATATATCCATCCATACACTGCCTCTCTCATACATACATACATACATACATACATGCATACATAGCCTCTCTCATACATACATACATACATACATACATACATACATACATACATACATAGCCTCTCTCAAACATACATCCATACACTGGCTCTATACATACACACATATATACATCCATACACTGGCTCTATACATACACATATATACATCCATACACTGCCTCCGTACGTACACACATATATACATCCATATACTGCCTCTATACATACACACATATATACATCCATATACTGCCTCTATACATACATACACACATATATACATCCATACACTGCCTCTATACATACATCAATATATACACACTGTCTCCATATATACACACATATACATCCATACACTGCCTCCATACATACACATATATATACATCCATACACTACCTCTGTACATACACACATTTATACATCCATACACTACCTCCATACATACACACATATATACATCCATACACTACCTCCATACATACACACATATATACATCCATACACTATGTCCGTACATACACACATATATACATCCATACACTACCTCCATACATACACACAGGGCCGGTTCTAAGACTTGTGGCGCCCCGGGCAAAATATGGGGGCGTGGCTTCAATTGGGGGCGTGGTCACGACGCTGCAAGAAAATAAATAAATAAATAAAAAGAATACTTACCATCCCCGTTCCTGATCCAGACCCCCTCCGCCGGCGGCACCACTCTTCTCCCCTCTCTCTTCTCTTCGATCTATGGGAGAGACGTTATTACGTCTCTCCCATAGAACAGCATAGACACTAGAGGTCAATTATGACCCCTAGTGTCTGTGCCACTATGCTGTGCGGTGCGCGATGATGTCATCGCGCATCGCACAGCAAAGGTCCTCTACACGAAGGGAAACTAGACCGTAGCGTCTAGTTTCCCTTCATGGAGAGGACCTTTGCTGTGCGGTGCGCGATGACGTCATCGCGCACCGCACAACTAAGGTCCTCTCAATGAAGGGAAACTAGACGCTACGCGTCTGGTTCCCTTCAAAGCGGGGGGGCACAGCAGGGCACTGCGGGGGGCACAGTGGCGGATCTTGCCTTGGTGCGGCGCCCTCCGGATGGCGCCGGCGCCCTCCGGAAGGCGGCGCCCCGGGCAAAAGTACCGCTTGCCCGTGGCAAGAACCGCCACTGCGTACACACACACACACATATACATCCATACACTACGTCCGTAGATACACACATAAATACATCCATACACTACCTCCATACATACACACACACACATATATATCCATACACTACGTCCGTACATACACACATATATACATCCATACACTACCTCCGTACGTACGTACATCCATACACTACCTCCGTACATAACACACATATATACATCCATATACTGTCTCTATACATACACACATACACATACATCCATACACTACCTCCGTACATAACACACATACATACATACATACATCCATATACTGTCTCTATGCATACACACATATATACATACTATCTCCATACATACACACATATATACATCCATGCTGAACATACATCCATATATACATACTGTCTCCATACATACACACATAAATCCAATCCCCCTCCTCCCCCAGCCAGTGCACACTCCCCCCAGGTTGTGACTTTAGGCAGCCACTAGTCCGGGTTGGTTATGGTTAGGATCAATCAAGTTGGGTTCCCCACCATAACACAGGGGCGGCATCTTACCGCTGGCCAGGATGCTGTGTAGGGTTACTGCTCCCTGCTGCTGCCACCCTCTTCTGGCTCATGGTGCCGCCTGGGCTAGCGCTGCTGCTGGCGGGGAGTCACTGCTCCCGTTGCTGCCGCCGCCGCCTCCATAGTGCGCTGCACCTGCTGATGGGCGGGCCGCGGGAGACTGCTGCTAACGAGGGGCGGGCAGCTGCTGCATAAATGCTGTCACTTGTCCTCAATTCCCTCCTCCGGAACCCACAGATCTATATGAAATAAAAACGATGCTGTGGGTTGCGGGAGAAAGTGGCGCCGCTCATCCCTCATTTTATAGGTGTGCTGCTAAGTACCGTCCTCCAGCGGCTGGCGCTCTAGGCAGCTGCCTTAAGCTAGAAAGATTAAGAGTGTTTAACCACTCTAACTCCTGGCGCAAATAAAAATTGAATTTAAGATGGCTATACAACAGCTGCAAGCACTGGGGGACTGCTAATTCCCTCAACCAACTAGAAAATATATACACACAAAAGTGCTGCGCTTGATGTATGCTTGATAACAATTAATAAAAAGAAAAAAATATTTTTTATATATATAGGTGTCTGCTTAAATCAAATTAAAACACATATGGAACTTGCTGGTAAATTATAAACAAATTTAATTACACATACAATAATAAACAAAAAACCATTTAAAAGAAGCTCAAGCACACTGGAAGACGTTTCTAAAATGTCACTTAGTTGAAGTGATTCGTAACAATGTATCTGCAATGCTGCCACATAGACCTTAATTGTGGTCTCTTAGTATCAATGAACTGAATTGCAACAGTTAAAGCCTGCACGAGAAAAACTTTAACTCCTGTCCTCAGTGCTACTGGCGTCCCAGTGCAGAGGAAATGATACTGATCATATTTACCCGACCTGCGGGGAGATTCAGGAGAAAACGGAGTACCTTCCAAGCGTCCGCCGCCGGCACTATCGCGGTGCAGATGCTTCTGTCCTGGCGGGCGGATACGGACGCTGCTCTGGAGTGCTGACCTGGTGTTCCGGTAATTCCAAGCGTCCGCCGCCGGCACTAGTGTGGTGCAGATGGTTCTGTCCTGGCGGGCGGGTTAGGACGCTGCAGTGGAAGACTCCTGAATCTCCCCGCAGGTCGGGTAAATATGATCAGTATCATTTCCTCTGCACTGGGACGCCAGTAGCACTGAGGACAGGAGTTAAAGTTTTTCTCGTGCAGGCTTTAACTGTTGCAATTCAGTTCATTGATACTAAGAGACCACAATTAAGGTCTATGTGGCAGCATTGCAGATACATTGTTACGAATCACTTCAACTAAGTGACATTTTAGAAACGTCTTCCAGTGTGCTTGAGCTTCTTTTAAATGGTTTTTTGTTTATTATTGTATGTGTAATTAAATTTGTTTATAATTTACCAGCAAGTTCCATATGTGTTTTAATTTGATTTAAGCAGACACCTATATATATAAAAAATATTTTTTTCTTTTTATTAATTGTTATCAAGCATACATCAAGCGCAGCACTTTTGTGTGTATATAGCTGCCTTAAGCTGCCTAATGGTAGCGCCGGCCCTGACAACACCCCTATAATTTTACATCATACAAGACAGGGCCAGCATACAGTACCTTTATTTTTACAACAGCCCTGTATTTTTTACAGCATACAGCACAGTGACAGGACAGCAAGACCCATGTACAGTACCCCTAACAGTACCGGACACCACAGGACAGCACCCCTAACAGCACACAGAACAGCACCCCTAAAGAGCACACACTGACTTCACACGACGCCACCACCCACAGAGAGACAGAGGTCTGTCTCCCTCACTCTCCAAGTCCGGAGTGAAAATGGCGGCGACGTGCAGCTTTTTATATGGAATCCAAAACCCGCGAGAATCTAACAGAGAGGTGATGACATTTTGCCTTGTTCTGGCATCCGACTCTGGTGGGAAGTCCTGCGCCAAACTTGGTTCGGATCGTGATGTTCAGGAAGGGGGGGTTCAGATCTCTGAGATCTGAACCCAATCATCTCTACATTATAGTACCATATTTTATTATTGAAGAAGAAAATTATAATATATATATATATACACACGGAGTCTGCACACAGGTCCCCTCCTCTCTAGAGATGCCCCTGCTTCTACCAATATGAGGACTCTAATAGGGGGCTACTAATCATGGCATGTGACCTTGTAGCCACTCACCCATCTTATCCTCTAACACGTCATACACCTGGATCACTTGTTCTGGGGTACCCCTGAAGGTGAGTATCTCCCAATGCTGTACTCTGAATACTGCCATGGTCTCCCACTCTAGCGTCCCTATATTTATGTGCCCTCCTCTGCTGGAAGCACTTCCCCTCTCGTCCTTAGCAAAGGTCTCTAATAAGTTGGAGGGAATCTATATTATCCTTGCTTTGCAGGTCTGGGGGCTTTGGGATATGGCAATCCCTAGATTTGTGGTAAGGCCACAAAGGGGGAGAAAAAGCTTGTGGCGCCAGTATTTCAGCAGCGGCATTTCACCGCCTATCTGAAATCCAGCGTCTGCATTGTTACCACCTGGATCCCGACAGGCGGTCTTGTGATTGCCTTTCCTAGTCTCCAAGTCTGAGTCAGTGTGCGCCCCCTCTGCTTCTTCTCCTAATGTTTTGTGGCTGCAAGTACAGTGACCATGGGAAGGGGGAGGGGTGGGGTGGCAGTGCGCCCTGTAACTGCTTTGATGCCTGGAGCTCGCGCCCCACTGGAGCCACCCTCGCTACACCCCTGACCAATGTGCATGGAGGAACTTTTCCACTACTAAAGAACCTTTACCCGGTGACAACCTTTGGAGCCCTGCAGGCTGTGTATCCAGAACACACCCTGCTTTATACCACCTGCGGCTCCACACTTCATTGCCGGGTACGATTAACTTTTCAGCCTATATGACTGTTTAATACATGACTCTGAGTGGCTAATTACTACGAATCTAGGGATTGCCATACCCCCAGAGTCGGCGCAAGCCACTCAGCAAAGGGATGCAGTGCAGGGAGGCGCCAGGAATGGAGAGGTGCTCTCCCTGCGCTGCATCCCTGTACTGAGCTGATGTCCTCCTGCTGCTGCTGCTGCCGGCTGTTGCTGCGCCTGTCACACTCTATGACAAACAGCGGCTCCGGCAGCATGAAGCCTCCTCTGCCCTCCCCTGTGTCAGTGCAGTGTGCTGACCTAAAAAGGGGTGGAGCTACGCAGAATTGGGGGCGGAGTTACACGGGACCAGGCTGAACAGGAGGATGATCTGCTTCAGCTCCGGCCTGCCAGACTTCCTTAGGTAAGAGGATGGAAAGAGAGTGAGTGAGTATGTGTGTATGTGTAATATATGTGTGATTGTGTATGTGTGTAATGCAGGGGTGGGGAACCTCCGGCCTGCGGGCCATATAAGGCCCGCAAAGCCGTTTGCTCCGGCCCACCCGCTTCTGTCAGTGAGACACGCCGCCGCTCAGTCCGGCGGCAGCGTGTCTCAGCTGTCAGGACAGGGAGGAGAGCGCGGCTATGTGGGTGGCGGCGGCGGCGTGTAGGAATTCAAACCAGCCGCCGATTCGTGAGCCAATCAGAGCTCGCGGACCGTCAGCCAATCAGGAGCCGCGGCTGCCAGTCCGCGAGCTCTGATTGGCTCTCGGACTGGCGGCTGGTTTGAAGTCCTACACGCCGCCGCCCGACATAGCCGCGCTCCTCCCTGTTTACCCCAAAGCATATATTTATTGTTTACATTTATTTCATTGGATTAAGTCTGTGTTTATTTATTTTTTAACCGGACTATAGTATTCATTCTTATCTTGAGTATATTATTTGTTATTTGCATACTATCCATTGTCTATTGTATTTTTATATCTAATTTTTTTTTCATCATCCATACCTATCTGTTATTGCATGAATCTAGAGCGCCCAGGAGTCTGACACCTAACATTTTCATAGATTCAAATAATCAGGAACCACTGGGAGATCCTAAGTGTGTCAGAACCCAGGCACCCCTAGAAGGTACCACAAAAAATCCTCTGCGCATAACCTGTAAATGCGCCCACTCCTTAAACAACAATATTAAACGGTGTAATCAATCAGTTTTTTACCACCATCAACCATAGTAAAGTTCATAAGTCTCTGTAAGTAGATTTATATGATGTTAGTCTTGGGAAATTCTTCCTCCTTTGGTATGATTATTCACGTGGCGTTTTCCTCAGAGTATATGTATCGAGAAACAAAAGAAAATATATATAGTGTAATATTGTATAGTCTTTCTCGGGGGTAAGGGATCTCTATGGATGGTGTAAATGCCAATGAAGGAATGTCGTACCGTACTCACAATAAAGTGAAGCAGGTTCCTCCCATAAATGTTTCTTTTTACTTTCCTCTCTGGGGTAAATTTACTAAGGTGGGAGATTTTTTAGAACTGGTGATGTTGCCCATAGCAACCAATCAGATTATATCTATTATCTGCTAGAAGCAGCTAGATAAATGGTAAGTAGAATCTGATTGGTTGCCATGGGCAACATCACCAGTTCTAAAAATCTCCCACCTTAGTAAATTTACCCCTCTGTGACCACTTTCTCAATGGGGCGACCTTCTATAGGATCACCACGTGATATATAATTCAAACGGATGGGCGTACCGAACTTACAGCTACAACAGTTAAGATCTGCACGTAAAGGTATCTTTATGGTCACTGTATTTCTCCCCTAGAAGGTAGCGCCCTTGACCCCCTACTACCAATTTTGCTTACCTTGATAGACAAGCAGTATAATGCTCACGTTGTGCATTTGTTAGTCTTTATAAAATACTCTTTTGTAACTCTCACATGCATGAGCAATAATAAAATAAGTGTTTTCATGGTTTAATGTTTAATTACACTTCAGGACTCTGCCATGAAAAATATTGTTAAATATTTAGTCACACATAATCGTTGGTTCTTCATTTTCCTTAAGTCTCATTATAGTTCTATTTCTGTGACTGTGAAAGAGACACAGTATAAGGGGATTAATTCAGACCTGATCACAGCAGTAAATTTGTTAGCTAATGGGCAAAAGAGTCGGCCCTAGCCAATCTCATGCCATAGGAAAGATTTTGGCTGGTGCCCCCTAGCACCGTCACTAGTTCTGCATCTGACCTAGCAACACTCAGGCAGTGAGTGGAGGGGGGGGGGGGGGGGATGTGCCCCTATGGGCCAGTTTAACCCTGCACAATGCCCCACAGTAATGCCCATAATACACAAAATACCACACAGTAATGCACCTTATAAATATGCCCCACATTAGTAATGCCCATAATACACATAATTCACACAGCAATTCACCTTGCACATATGCCCTGATGGTGTAGGAGCTTCCGCAGTATAGCAAATATATTGATTCACGCTTTTTTGCATTGATTAAGATATTTACTGTTAATCACAAAATGTGTACGTGTATCCTTAAAAATATTGGACAGATATATTCAGACTATATACCTCGAATATCTTGTTCTAAAGCATGACGTGTTCAAGGACAAGGCAACGCCAGATGTATCCAAGGCTAATTGGATAGAATGTTTTGAGTTTATGTCCAAAAGACTGATAATCATGAAGCAATAAACTATATTCAAGAATGTTCTAATTGTTAATTATAATCTTGTATGACAATTGATGTATTACAGTTTTTGAGACATACATGGTGTATTCTGATTGGCTAAATGTATTGGCAAACATGAATCCTTTGTCCTCCAGCTATAAAATAAACCTTATATGGCCCCTAAGCCAGGTCAACTATGGACTGCTTAGGTTACACATGATCCTGTGTCACCTTTTCATTCACTGATCTCCAACCGGTTGCAAAAGAAACAGAATTCTGACTGATGACTGCAGAGAGTTTATAGACCAGACCTGAATAGGTTAACATACCCTAACATTTGGGAGCATCGTCCGGAGATATTCCAGCATCTCCTCCACTGGCAATAAATCCTCTGATCTTTCAGGAACCGCTGATAAAAAAAAACGGTAAGTGAGATTTAATGTGTAGATTTCTACCTGCTCATTTGAATCAGCGTTTCTTGAATGAATCTGCGGAAGTCCAGTCGGGAAGGTCAGAGAATATCTTAAAGAGCCCAGTGTCAGTCAGAATAAATTTTTTAAGGTACCATACATTTATGTTATATTGTTGAATTGTGGGTAAATATCTTTAGCTAATTTGTCACAAGTGTACAGGGGGAATTAATCAAATATCCAGAAAAATTTTACATTTTTAAAAGGTGGCGTATGGCCAAGGTGTATTCTAATGCTGATAAACAGTTTGAATTGATAAATAACCAAAGAGGTGTATGCAAATCTTGTACCTATGTTGTTGTGTTAAGAAAATACAAAGGGTCCGTAGCACCGAGATTGGTGGCAATTACAAGCACTGAAGTCTCATTTGGTTATGTGGAAAATGATGATGAATTTTATTGTAAAATAGGTTGTCATTTAAAAAAAAGGGAATTGTTGGAACATTACATTAAGAATGATTGATCTAACATCATAACCTATTGGCCTAGGAACCACATAATCCCAGGTCTAAGACCCATTTGCCCGTGCAGCCTCAAACAGCTGCCGTGCACACAGATAACAGATATAGCATTTACTGTCATCCTTGTTTTTGTATCCTTGCACTGTTGTATGTACTCTGCCAAAATGCTTTTGAAAAGATGGGGGGGAGTCGGGTTGTCTGCTGAATAATGAAACCAGTGTCAGTAACTAGATTCTCCTGCACACATTGTACTGTATATATTGTATGTCCCTATGCAAGACAGTTAAGGGGTAGGATTGGGTCAGTAATAAAGAACAGCTACTGTCTGAAAGAGACACAAGGTGAACGTATTACAAGAATAGTGGGGAGTTTATCAAGAAAACAAGGAACAACAGTGGTACTGGTACAAGCAGGAGTCTATATAGGAGGGGGATAGACCCTTGGAGTGACTTAACAATAATATTAGGGATGCATCTCAGTGATCCAGAAGAAATAATCTATTATGCAAGTCTCACTTGGGGAGCAGTACAAACAGATTTTCCACCAACACAGGGAGGAAGGGACAACACTACAACCCCAGTCATTTGTCCACAGACGGATTTAAGGAGTTTTTTAGGTACAAGGATAGAAGAGATTCTTCAGAGTCAGCGTCTCACAAGGAGATTTTAATTCCCTCATAAGGGGTTACTAAAATACCACATCAGAATGGGTTCAAACCCGTGGATATTGTTAGTAACAGGGAGGGGAGGAAAGCTCTAAAAGGAGATTTTAAGTCCCTCATAAGGAGTTACTAAAATACCACATCAGGATGGGTTCAAACCCGTGGATATTGTTAGTAACAGGGAGGGGAGGAAAGCTCTAAAAGGAGATTTTAAGTCCCTCATAAGGGGTTACTAAAATACCACATCAGGAGGGGTTCCGCGCACGTTCACCCAGGCATGGGAGCGCGGTTGTAAAGATGTCAGGGCCCGACAAACCCGTGGATATTGTTAGTAACAGGGAGGGGAAGAAAGCTCTGAAAGGAATAAGAAAAATTGACAAAACAGCAGGTTCTCCGTCAGAAGGGACACTAGAGCTAGAGAAATGAAAAAAAAATTGCCTCCTGTAACAAGAGTTGGATTATTAAGCATAATAGTAGAGATCAAGCATCCATCTGGATCACTGTAGCAAAAGAATTAGGAGCAGAGAATAGAAGAAGAGATGAGGAAAATGATTTCCCCATTGTACCAGAGTACCCAATAGCACCACAACCAGCGTTAAACTCACTGCCTGTAATTTCAGCAACAGCACCTGCACACTATACCCCACCCCTATACTCAGACATGCATGCACACCAAGGTACCCATAGTATGAACAGAATGAAATCATCTGCAAGCTCACTAACAGTAAAATTGAAAAAAAAGATGAGCCAGGAAAAGAGTGACGAATAATCAGCCCTATCTTGAAAGGATCTGTGGTTGAAAATCCGAATGATTTACCTGAGCTATGTGTACAGAATGTGCCCCAGTGTCCTGGTACTTTATCACAAGAAACCCCAACAAGACCAACCAAAGAAACTAGCCACCTAAGGCTTCCCTCATGTTTAAACGAGTGGTGGACACCTGGAATCAAGCTATGAGTCCAGTAAACAATTGTCCACAATCAGGAACTATAGGCGAAAGGGTGCAAATCAGGTGAAGAGGAGAAGCAAGGGGTCAAGACACAGCCTCTACAGCTTTTCATGCCCAGGTGCATAATGTACAGAATAAACTGACATATTTTCCAGAAAGATTGTGTCCGGTATGTCAGTTTTGCGTTCCAGAAGGATATGAACATTGCCCAAATTGTGGAAACTGGATTTCACCCCATGAACCACCATGCCAAGATATCTATGCGACTAGAAATACTGAAAGACGGTCATCATTGCCTGTTTCTCTGTATCCAGCACAAGTACAGAGAATACGCAACCCAGATAATGCAGCCAGGACGAACGAACCATACATCGTACAGAGCCAACACCACAAACCATGGTATGGCAATGGCCTCGCAAATATAGTTGCAGAGTCCCCAGATCCTAGAAAAAAAACCAACAGCATTTTATGCCTATATGGAAAGAATTCAAACCATATGGACACCGGCATGGGTCGACTACCACCAGTTGTGTGAGGCTATACTAGGACCAGCAACTGCCCAAACAGTAAGCACCATGTTAAAAGCAGATGCAGTAGATGATTGCCCAGCCATAACGGACGTTCCAACAGAGGAAAATAGAACAACGTTTGAAAGTGGAAAGATGTACATGACAAGACTTAAGAGATGGTGTCATGCACAGACACTCAGGGCACCAGCAGCCCCAGACTTGAAACAGGAGAAGACTGAGTCCATCAGAACTTACTATGATAAAGTCACTATACGACACACAAGATGATAGAATATGAAGGTGTGCAACTCCTGTGTCGGCAACAGTGTACTCAGTCACCACTGGCAGTTCGATAAAAGTGACTTTACCCACAGGAGACCCAAGGGTTTCAAGAGCTGTTTTTATGCACAACCAGATTCCTCTACGTTTACTTACAGATCAAGCCATTGCAACGACTGGATTGGGAGGTTAAGCCCTACCCCTGCAAGAAAGCAAAGATGTAACCTGAAATACAAGCTGCTATACAAGACTATCTCTCACAGGAAAAGTAAGACAAAGAGGAACAACAACTCCCAGCATAAACATCATTATGTTAAACACCAGCCTGGGTGGACTTGGACTAAGAAGATGACATGCCAGCAGCAGTGAGAAAGAATATGCAAGTAAAGAAAGGACAAAGTATGAAGAATAATGAATGAATCATAAAGAGAGGTGATTGGAAAAAGAAAAGTTGAGAAACAATATGAAGGCCGCATGAAAGTTTGGAGACTAAAGGAAGTCTGCTTTAAGAAGGACAAAGAAAGACATCTGACAAGTGGTCAGTACTACATGGCAAGATTACAGAGATAATGCCATGATTTAAAGCAACAGAAGCTCCGGGGTTTAAAGCAAATAATAAGGAACAAGACAGAAAAAGTTCCAGAAGACAAATAAATGATGCTTCTTCTGCCAATATGAAGTACAAGCTTCTTCAGGTACTCCCCATTGAACATAATGTCTCCAGAGGAAACAGCAGAAGGTATGATTACAGTCACCTTGCCCACTGGAGAAATACGTTTGTGCCTAATGAATACTGGAGCCAGCACACGCAGAAGACAGCAGAGGGAGATACCACAAGAACTGATGATATCAGAAATTCTTAAAAGGACAGGAGATGAAAGAAATACAGTCACCAATACCAGCCCAGTTCTTGACCTCGGAGTACATGTCCAGTGACTTTGCTGAAGCACAATGTACTAAAGCTTATCCAAGGAGAATACAGTACACACCAGCAGAAGTTTAACTTTCCAGCAACTTATCAAAGGAAAGAACAAAAAGCCATTTAGAAGCAAGTTAAAACAGAAGTTCAGTATTGGCTCATTCCCGCAGTACCAGTTGTAGAAGAAAGGAAGCAATACTACTGGACCAGGATAGCCATGTGGAGGGGCTATATCACCAAGTGATTTATCCACAAAACACACAGCTAAATACAGGATGTGAATGAACTGCTGATTGCCACCACCACCACTAAAAGAAGTACCAAGAAGGGGCAGTGTCCTTAGTGAAGTTTCTGGAAGACCAAGACTGCAGAAGGAGAAATTGCAACTAGTCAAGCAAGAGGTAATCTTCCTAGGACACCCAAGGTACCCGACATCTAACAAAAGTGAGAAGGAAAAGATTCATACTGAAAGCTAAGATGCCAACTAGTGTCAAGCAAGTCAGATGATCATTCCTGGGCCTAGTAGGACACTACAGAACACGGATACCTCTAGCACCAGTCTACATGCAAGCATTGTATGACAACACTGAAAGGGAGGAGGGTCCGCATCCTACATACAGCAACAGATGAATTAAGCTATTGAACAATTGGAAACAGCAGTTGCCTCATCTCAAGCCCTAGAACTACCTGACTATTAAAGAAGGAGGCCATACATAGAAGTCCTTATGCAAAATCATGGACTGAGGTGAAGACCAGTGGCCTACAACTCAAGCAAGCTTGACAGCGGTAATCAAAGAGCACCTACCGGCATCAGAGCAGTGATAGCAGCAACAGTCCTAGAAGAGTATAAGAGCACAGACACAGTGATGAATCAGAAGTCCTAGAAGAGGACAAGAGCACAGGCATAGTGCTGAATCATCATCCAGGGTCCACAGGCAGGTACAGAGAAGCTTCAACAAGCAAGAACCAAACACCTGTCAGTGGCAAGGCTGACCATGTATGAAGTAGCACTGCCAAAGTGCGACAAGTAACCATCAGAAGATGTATTACCCTCAACGCAGCAACCCTTTTCCAACATTAATCAATAAAGGTGTTGAATCTCAAGATTCAAAAGGAGGGAAAAACAGATTATCTACTGATGAATGGGAAAGCCAGAAGTTTCTAACATTCACTCACGAAGGTAAACAATATTGTTGGACACGATTACCCCAAGGGGGAGCAACCAGTCCATCAGATTTCTCAGAGGCAATGGCATTAATCCTGCAGAAATGGAGACCGCACTTTACAGACAACCAGTTAGTTCAATATGTCGATGATCTGCTTATTGCTGCACAGACAGAAGAGAAGTGCAAAAAGGAAACAGCATCACTACTCATCTTTTTGGCAGAAGAAGATTGCAGAGTGTCAAAAGCCAAACTACAGCTAGTACAGAAAAGAGTTATCTTTTTAGGACACTGCATATCCCAAGGAACAAGGCATCTTACTGATGAAAGAACAAAAGCAATAACTCAAGCAAAAACCCCAAGAACATTAAAGGAAATCAGAGCTTTTCTGGGCCTTATTGGTTATTGCAGAGAATGGATACCCTCAGCTTCATTACTGATGCAACATCTATATGAATTAACAAAAAAGGAGGCGTCAGCAGAAAACAGGGACACCATTGAAGAAGCAGTAAGAAAACTAAAGCAAGCCATAATAACAGCCCCAGCATTGGGATTGCCTGATTACAAAAAGCCTTTTAACCTATTCTTCCATGAAAACAGAGGGCATTCTTTAGGGGTGCTCACCCAGAAATACGGACCAAAACAAAGGCCAGTGGCATACTATTCAGCCCAGCTGGATCCGATTATCAGAGGAGCACCATCCTGTGTCCGAGCAGTGGCAGCAGCAGCAATACTGAAGGAAAAGGTGACAGACATCATTGTGCTTGATCATCCACTGTGTATACAAGTACCGCACGCTGTAACAGAAATACTAAGTCAAGAAAAAAGCAAGCATCTTTCTGCAGCCAGACTTGCCAAATATGAAGTAGCACTATTAAGCGCCTCCCATGTCACCATCACAAGATGCACTGTACTAAACCCAGCTACACTCCTTCCCATCAACGATTAAAAAGAGGGGAGGAGAGGGGAAAATGGTAATGATGGTAATTCGTCAGATGAGGAGGAAAATGCTGCTACAGACGCAGAAAATACAACACAAACATTTCCACATGATTGCCTATCCCTCATGGAATTAGAGACTTTACCTCTTCCTAATGTCCAAGATGCACCACTGGACAATCCAGACATGAACCTGTTCGTCGATGGATCAAGATATTATGATAATGGATCCCCAAGGACAGGATATGCAGTAACAACTGAAACTGAAGTCATAGACTCTGGACCATTGCTACCAAGAATGACAGCACAAGAAGCAGAACTCATAGCAATGACCAGAGCCTGCATACATGCTGAAAACATGACAGCTAATATCTAGTCCCAGGATTACGCTGTTATTTGGAAAAGTAGGGACTTCAAAGGTGCAAACGGAAAACCTATTAAACATGCCAGTTTGATTATGGAACTACCTAAAAGGATTGGCATAATCAAGGTACAAGCATATACTAAGAGCCAAACCATGGAAGCTAAAGGAAATGCATTTGCAGATGCAGAAGCCAAGAGAATTGCCTTACAATCAAAAGAACTTGAGCAAGTCTTAGTAGCTCAAGATGTGAAGCAAATGCCCAGTGAAGAGGAGTTGATCAAAATTCAACAACAAACATCACAAGTAGAAAAGGAGAAATGGAGACGATTGGGGGCAGAAGAAGATGAACATGGACTTTGGAAGTCAAGAGAATTAAAGTACTGTCTACCAGCAGCTCTATTTCCACCTATGTTACAAGTAGCTCATGGACAAGTACATCATTCAAAGGAAGCCATGGTGAATAGAGTACAAGAGCATTGGATAGCTCCAGGCTTCAATAAAGCTGCAACACACTTTGTAGCAGGATGCTGGATCTGTGGAATCAGCAATCCAGGACAAAGAACCAAGACACCTCGAGGAACTATACCCAAAGCCTCTTACCCATTTCAAAGACTACAACTCAACTATATACAGTTGCCACGAAGCGGTCCATATGAATATGTACTAGTAACAACGGACATGTTTAGTCACTGGGCCGAAGCCTGGCCAGTAAGCAAAGCCACAGCAAAAACCACTGCAAAGAAACTGATAGCAGAAGTAGTATGTAGATTTGGGATACCTGAGGTTATAGAATCAGATAGAGGTACACATTTCACAGGAGAAGTCATGCAGCATATAATGAAAGATTTGGGGGTACAGCAGGCCTTACACGTGCCTTACCGCCCCCAGGCGAGTGGGAGGGGGGACATCTGAACTTTGACCTTAAGCTAAAACTGTCACAAACTGAGGGCTGGTGCTGACCAGGGGGAAGCCTCAGTTGTAGGGGCTGAGGTATATGTGTACCTGGGAGGCAGTACAGGGTTCTTAGACATGCAGGGAACCTTTAGAACAAATGCCCGAAGGCGTGACCAAGACAACGAAGGAAAGTTCAAAGGTTTATTAAACACAGTTCAGAGGAATACGGATGACTTGGTACAGGTAACAGGAATCACAGTTCAGAGAAATACTTGGGATCGATGGCGGAGCACCGATGGAGACTTGGGATCGATGGCGGAGCACCGATGGAGACTTGGGATCGATGGCGGAGCACCGATGGAGACTTGGGATCGATGGCGGAGCACCGATGGAGACTTGGGATCGATGGCGGAGCACTGATGGAGACTTGGATGGATGGCGGAGCACCGATGGAGACTTGGATCGATGGCGGAGCACCGATGGAGACTTGGGATCGATGGCGGAGCACCGATGGAGACTTTGGATCGATGGCGGAGCACCGATGGAGACTTGGGATCGATGGCGGAACACCGATGTGACTGGGGATCGATGGTGGAACACCGATGGTGACTGGGGATCGATGGCGGAACACCGATGGTGTCTGGGGATCGATGGCGGAGCACTGATGGAGACTTGGATCGATGGCGGAGCACCGATGGAGACTTGGGATCGATGGCGGAGCACCGATGGAGACTTGGGATCGATGGCGGAGCACCGATGGAGACTTGGGATCGATGGCGGAGCACCGAAGGAGACTCGGGATCGATGGCGGAACACCGATGGTTACTGGCAGGGCAGAGCACCGCTGGAAGCTAGAAGCTGGAAGCCGGTCTCAGGTAACTGCCAGTCACAGGTAGCAATGTAGACACTGCAGAGTCAGGCTGTACTGCAGAGAAAGTCCATGGAAGAACTGCACACTGGAATCACTGTAGACAATTGAAGCACTGACCATCTTTTCAGCCCAGGAACAAGATATTTATACCAGCTGGGAAACAGGGATTGGCTGGCTGATTAAGCAGAGTCTAGAGTGCAGCTGCTGGGTAATCAGGCTGAGAGCAGAGTGCAGCTGATAGGCTGAAAGGTATCACGTGATTAGGAAAACATGGCTGCGCCCATGTTAGCTTTTGGAGGGAAAGATTGTTTGTAACTTGCATGTGAAACTTAACCCTGATGCTGCCAGAATCACAGTAAGGAGATAGAGACAGAGATGCAGCGTGCTGCACACAGACAGTGCAGATGGAATCCAGGCTTGGAACACTGGGACAGTCTCAGGAGGCAATTGGAAGGTAAATACTGATAAGGAATTACCTGGATCGTGACAGCACCCCCTCCTTTAGGAGTGGCCCCAGGACACTTCTTATAAATTCTTTACCTGAACAAATGGAAGAATCTAGATTGAATCCTGATGAATTTGAACTGGCTGGAACCAGAGGAGACTGTACTGGACCTATGGACGAGACCAGATTGAGTCCAGACAAACTTGAACCGGCTGAGACCGGCGGAGACTTTGGGCCGACGGATAGGACAGGATTGAGTTTGGAGACCGTTGAATCAGCTGGAACTGAAAGAGTCAGAATCCGGTTAGAACCGGAATGAGTGGTATCTGAGTGTTCAGTTAGACCATCCTGGACCTGGTCCATGCTGGATGCCAACAGGGTGGTGCTCTCTGAAGACGGCAAACAGGAGTTCATAACTGCATCTGTAGCACAAAAATTTCCATCTGGGAACTTGGCTCTGGATACTTCCCTTGGGGCTGAAACTTTGGTGACCCCTCCTGGGGTTGACGAATCAGACACCTCTCTCAGGGTTGTTTTCTCCAGCACCCCTCCAGGGGCTGACAGATCAGAAACTCCTTTTTGAGAAGACTCATATGCCCCTACTAGAGCTTGAACATTGGATACCCCTCCTGGAGTTGCAGAAACAGATGCCCCTTCTTGGGCTGTAGACACAGACGCCCCTTCTTGGGCTTTAGACACAGACGCCCCTTCTTGGGCTGTAGACACAGACGCCCCTTCTTGGGCTGTAGACACAGACGCCCTTCCTTGGGCTGAGGAAAGTTCGGACACTAGGATCTGGTACTGTACCAGATATTTACCGACTGTTCGTGTCCCCTGACGTAGCCTGAGGATATCAGAGGAGGCAGAGGTCACACGACCTGGTTCGTCAAAGATGCACCTGAAGGTTGCCACGAAATCTGCGTATGAAGAGAGCAGGGCATCAGACTTCTCCCATAGAGGTGATACCCAATCGAGGGCGGAGCCACTGAGGAGGTAGCTGATGTAAGCAACCTTGGTGCGGTCAGTTGGGAAACTGCCAGGTTGTAACTTGAAATATATCTCACACTGCTTTAGGAAACCCCGACAGGCTTTTGGGGAACCATCAAACTTGGCAGGTGTCGGTAAATGGAGACAAGGAGCAGAAACAGGAGTGGTGGGTGGGGATACCACCAAAGGTACTGCAGTCGGCACACTGGACGCCCCTGAACCACGGAGGGTTACTTGTATTCCATCCAGCCGAGAGGAGAGGTCCTGGAGACAGCGGATCACATGGCCCTGTGCAGTCTCCTGACGTTCAAGGCAGGCTGCAAGTTCTTGCATCGGCCTGGTCGCTTGGACCTGGTCTCCGGCCGGATCCATGGGGTCAGTGCTTACTGTCACAAACTGAGGGCTGGTGCTGACCAGGGGGAAGCCTCAGTTGTAGGGGCTGAGGTATATGTGTACCTGGGAGGCAGTACAGGGTTCTTAGACATGCAGGGAACCTTTAGAACAAATGCCCGAAGGCGTGACCAAGACAACGAAGGAAAGTTCAAAGGTTTATTAAACACAGTTCAGAGGAATACGGATGACTTGGTACAGGTAACAGGAATCACAGTTCAGAGAAATACTTGGGATCGATGGCGGAGCACCGATGGAGACTTGGGATCGATGGCGGAGCACCGATGGAGACTTGGGATCGATGGCGGAGCACCGATGGAGACTTGGGATCGATGGCGGAGCACTGATGGAGACTTGGATGGATGGCGGAGCACCGATGGAGACTTGGATCGATGGCGGAGCACCGATGGAGACTTGGGATCGATGTCGGAGCACCGATGGAGACTTGGGATCGATGGCGGAGCACCGATGGAGACTTGGGATCGATGGCGGAACACCAATGTGACTGGGGATCGATGGTGGAACACCGATGGTGACTGGGGATCGATGGCGGAACACCGATGGTGTCTGGGGATCGATGGCGGAGCACTGATGGAGACTTGGATCGATGGCGGAGCACCGATGGAGACTTGGGATCGATGGCGGAGCACCGATGGAGACTTGGGATCGATGGCGGAGCACCGATGGAGACTTGGGATCGATGGCGGAGCACCGATGGAGACTTGGGATCGATGGCGGAGCACCGATGGAGACTTGGGATCGATGGCGGAACACCGATGGTTACTGGCAGGGCAGAGCACCGCTGGAAGCTAGAAGCTGGAAGCCGGTCTCAGGTAACTGCCAGTCACAGGTAGCAATGTAGACACTGCAGAGTCAGGCTGTACTGCAGAGAAAGTCCATGGAAGAACTGCACACTGGAATCACTGTAGACAATTGAAGCACTGACCATCTTTTCAGCCCAGGAACAAGATATTTATACCAGCTGGGAAACAGGGATTGGCTGGCTGATTAAGCAGAGTCTAGAGTGCAGCTGCTGGGTAATCAGGCTGAGAGCAGAGTGCAGCTGATAGGCTGAAAGGTATCACGTGATTAGGAAAACATGGCTGCGCCCATGTTAGCTTTTGGAGGGAAAGATTGTTTGTAACTTGCATGTGAAACTTAACCCTGATGCTGCCAGAATCACAGTAAGGAGATAGAGACAGAGATGCAGCGTGCTGCACACAGACAGTGCAGATGGAATCCAGGCTTGGAACACTGGGACAGTCTCAGGAGGCAATTGGAAGGTAAATACTGATAAGGAATTACCTGGATCGTGACAAAAACTACAGAAAATGATGACAGAAACCAAAAGAACTTGGCCAGAATGCCTACCTATAGTCTTGTTTAATATTAGGACCACACCCATGAGACCTAGTAAACTGACTCCATATGAAATATTGTTTGGGTCAGCTCTAAGAACAGGTTGTTATTATCCACAACAATTACAACATAATCATGGTGATTTAACAGGTTATGTACAGGAGGTCTGTAAAACATTGACTAACCTCCATTGCCGAGTGTTTTCTTCCATTCCAGACCCAGAAGGATCAGCTACGCATAAGCTAAATCCAGGAGATTGGGTCTATTTAAAGAGACATGCGAGAAAGACCTTTGAACCAAGATATGATGGTCCATATCAAGTGCTGCTAACCATGTCTACCTTAAATTAAGGTGAAAGGTCGTGATACCTGATTACATGCATCCCACTCGAAGAAGTTGACAGTGACTCTCCAGCCAGAAGAATGAAGTTGCTTATCCTTTGGTTGTTGTTAGGGGTAATCCCCAAGGTTTGGACTATAAGTCCAGGGGACTGGTTTACTGAAAGGGAATAGTTCAGGTCTAGTGTAGGTAGAATAGGGAGAAAAAGTGGAATCAAAAAGAGGGGAAATGATGGTGTAGGAGCTTCCGCAGTATAGCAAATATATTGATTCACGCTTTTTTGCATTGATTAAGATATTTACTGTTAATCACAAAATGTGTACGTGTATCCTTAAAAATATTGGACAGATATATTCAGACTATATACCTCGAATATCTTGTTCTAAAGCATGACGTGTTCAAGGACAAGGCAACGCCAGATGTATCTAAGGCTAATTGGATAGAATGTTTTGAGTTTATGTCCAAAAGACTGATAATCATGAAGCAATAAACTATATTCAAGAATGTTCTAATTGTTAATTATAATCTTATTTTATTTATTTATTAACAGTTTCTTATATAGCGCAGCATATTCCGTTGCGCTTTACAATTAGAACAACAGTAATAGAACAAAACTGGGTAAAAACAGACAGACATAGAGGTAGGAAGGCCCTGCTCGCAAGCTTACAATCTATAGGATAATCTTGTATGACAATTGATGTATTACAGTTTTTGAGACATACATGGTGTATTCTGATTGGCTAAATGTATTGGCAAACATGAATCCTTTGTCCTCCAGCTATAAAATAAACCATATATGGCCCCTAAGCCAGGTCAACTATGGACTGCTTAGGTTACACATGATCCTGTCACCTTTTCATTCACTGATCTCCAACCGGTTGCAAAAGAAACAGAATTCTGACTGATGACTGCAGAGAGTTTATAGACCAGACCTGAATAGGTTAACATACCCTAACAGCCCCACATTTAGTAATGCCCATAATACACATAATTCCACACAGCAATTCACCTTGCACATATGCCCCACATTAGTAATGCCCATAATACACATAATTCCACACAGCAATTCACCTTGCACATATGCCCCACATTAGTAATGCCCATAATACACATAATTCCACACAGCAATTCACCTTGCACATATGCCCCACATTAGTAATGCCCATAATACACATAATTCCACACAGCAATTCACCTTACACATATGCTCACGTTCTGCATTTGTAAGTCTTTATAAAATACTCTTTTGTAACTCTCACATGCATGAGCAATAATAAAATAAGTGTTTTCATGGTTTAATGTTTAATTACACTTCAGGACTCTGCCATGAAAAATATTGTTAAATATTTAGTCACACGTAATCGTTGGTTCTTCATTTTCCTTAAGTCTCATTATAGTTCTATTTCTGTGACTGTGAAAGAGACACAGTATAAGGGGATTAATTCAGACCTGATCACAGCAGTAAATTTGTTAGCTAATGGGCAAAAGAGTCGGCCTTAGCCAATCTGATGCCATAGGAAAGATTTTGGCTGGTGCCCCCTAGCACCGTCACTAGTTCTGCATCTGACCTAGCAACACTCAGGCAGTGAGTGGAGGGGGGGGGGGATGTGCCCCTATGGGCCAGTTTAACCCTGCACAATGCCCCACAGTAATGCCCATAATACACAAAATACCACACAGTAATGCACCTTATAAATATGCCCCACATTAGTAATGCCCATAATACACATAATTCACACAGCAATTCACCTTGCACATATGCCCCACATTTAGTAATGCCCATAATACACAGAATTCCACACAGCAATTCACCTTGCACATATGCCCCACATTAGTAATGCCCATAATACACATAATTCCACACAGCAATTCACCTTGCACATATGCCCCACATTAGTAATGCCCATAATACACATAATTCTACACAGCAATTCACCTTGCACATATGCCCCACATTAGTAATGCCCATAATACACATAATTCCACACAGCAATTCACCTTACACATATGCCTCACATTAGTAATGCTAGTAATTTTTTTTACTTAGAAAACTTACTGTTGCTTGCTGGTGTGCTTGCAGTCAGTGTGCGCGCCCATGCAGCTCCCTAGATCCGTGACTGCGTTTTGTGAGATGGGCGTGGCAGGATGGGTGAGTGCTTGTGCTCACACCCGTTAAAGGGGAACCTGTACAAGAGGTGTGACCTCACAGGGTATGCCGTCCTTTGCAAGCCTCATCCTTTATTTTCGCTTGCTGGTTGGACACAGATAGCAGCAAAGTCCAGATACTGCCATACTTGCTGGTTATACAAACAGACCAATAACAAACATGTAGCAATTGTCCATTCACTTCACTATTCAGTGTGTTTGCTGGTGTCTGTTACTCCCAGCAACTGCATGCCCTTTATTTTATACTGCGGGAGCAATATGCTCTGCTCTCCAGTCTGCCGCATCTGAAAGTTACGCTGCACTGACGTTTCATATAGAAATAGCGCAACGCAACTTACTGACCACGTTACAGTGCTGGATGGCAGGGGAATTTTATGGCATGGACTGACTGAGAAATAAAGTGTGGGGAGAACACTGCCCATGTTATATCCCTGCAGACACCTGGGGTTTGCACAGGGATAAGGGACACACACAGGATGGCAGGGTTCCCCTCCCCCATGTGCACAAGCAGTATAGGTGATGTCAGGTTTATGTGGAGCAGTGTTCGACAATACACATGTGGTATCATAAGGAGCCATCCAGTAATAACCTTATATAGTCAGTGAAAATGTCACAGGTCCAGGAATTGCAGTTACTGGGCTTCTGCTGTCTAAGGTCGGGAGGCGGTCATTAGGCCGACAAGCATTAGGATGACATACATTGGGTTGGCCACTGAAGGTCGACATGCATTGAGTCGACATGGTCACTAAGCCGACATGGTCATAAGGTCGACATGTACTAGGTCGACATTCAAAAAGGTCAACATGAGTTTTTCACAATTTTTTTCTTTTCTTCATTTTTTCACCTTTTTCATACTTAACGATCCACGTGGACTATAATTGGGAACGGTAACCTGTGCCGAGCACAGCGGTAGCAGAGCGAGGCACCTTGCCCGAAGCATGGCGAGCGAAGCGAGCCATTTGAGGGGACACCAAAAACAGTCAAAAAGCTCATGTCGACCTTTTTCCATGTTGACCTTGTACATGTCGACCTAATGACCATGTTGACCTAATGCATGTTGACCTTCAGTGGTCGACCCAATGTATGTCGACCTAATGCAGGTCGAACTAATGAACCACACACCTAAGGTCTCACAAGTCAGGGGCATTCAAGCATGTCGGAGGGAGTTCAAGGGACAATGTACATTCTATTTGACAAATGTGAACAGCAGTGTAAACAAGTACTGATTGAATACATTTAGAAAGTAACATTTAGAAAGTAACAGATAGATTGCAGACATGCTTGGATGCCCTAGGCAAATGCCTAGCCTGCCTATAGCTAAGGCAGCTCTGGCACTGCAGGTGGGGCAGATGTAACATGTGCAGAGAGCGTTAGATTTGGGAGGGTTATTTTGTTTCTGTGCAGGGTAAATACTGGCTGCTTTATTTTTACACTGAAAATTAGATTTAATTTTGAACACACCCCACCCAAATCTAACTCTCTCTGCACATGTTATATCTGCCCCACCTGCAGTGCACATGGTTTTGCCCATTAGCTAACAAATTTGCTGCTCAGGTCAGATCTGAAATAGGCCCTTGTGGTCTTAAAGCACTGGTACAAACACCCTCCCTGCTCCATTCCATGCTCCTGTCCATCTCTATCACATGTTGGAGATGCTCTAATGCCGCAGATACTTTACTCTATATCTGGTGGGACTGTTTCCATCTATCAACCTTTTGGACAGTCATCACTATTTCTCAGCAAATTTAAAGTATAACAGCACCCACAGACAGGGTCGGACTGACCCACATTGGCAACCCCCGGTGGGCCCCACTGCCTGAGGGCTCACCTCTTCCTCTAGGGATCAGGTTCCAGACTGTGCATTAGAATTATACATTATACACTTCTGATGCTCTTCGATTCCCCCCTCCTCCCTCCTCCCGAGTCATTCTGCGAAACTCCGCTCCCCGAGCTGGGTACTCAGGAGGAGGGGGAGCCAAGCTACAGTAAGGGCCGGTGCGGCGCAGACGAGGGAGAGGCGGCCAAAGAGCGGGAAGAACCGCTTCAAAAGTAAGTCTCTCTCTTTCTCTCTCTCTCCCGCATAACCCCCCCCCCCCCCCCCGACACTTGCCAGAATGTGTAAAATGGGGACTCTTGCCTGGCATCATGTGTAAAATGGGGACTCTTGCATGCCATCATGTGTAAAATGGGGGCTCTTGCCTGCCTTCATGTGTAAAATGGGGACACTTGCCTGCTGTATTGTGTAAAATGGGGACACTTGCCTGCCGTATTGTGTAAAATGGGGATACTTGCCTGCTGTAATGTGTTAAATGGGGACTCTTGCCTGCCGTATTGTATAAAATGGGGACTCATGCCTGCTGTATTGTGTAAAATGGGGACACTTGCCTGCCGTATTGTGTCAAAATAAGATTTTAAACCTACCGGTAAATCTTTTTCTCCTAGTCCGTAGAAGATGCTGGGGACTCCGTAAGGACCATGGGGATAGACGGGCTCCGCAGGAGACATGGGCACTTTAAGAAAGAACTTTAGGTATGGGTGTGCACTGGCTACTCCCTCTATGCCCCTCCTCCAGACCTCAGTTAGAGAAACTGTGCCCAGAGGAGACGGACAGTACGAGGAAAGGATTTTTGATAATCCAAGGGCAAGATTCATACCAGCCCACACCATTCACACCATATAACTTGTGATATACTAACCAGTTAACAGTATGAAAACAACATAGCATCAGTCCGAGACCGATGAAACTATAACATAACCCTTTAGTAAGCAAAACTATATACAAGTCTTGCAGAAGTAGTTCGCACTTGGGACGGGCGCCCAGCATCCTCTACGGACTACGAGAAAAAGATTTACCGGTAGGTTTAAAATCTTATTTTCTCTTACGTCCTAGAGGATGCTGGGGACTCTGTAAGGATCATGGGGATTATACCAAAGCTCCCAAACGGGCGGGAGAGTGCGGATGACTCTGCAGCACCGATTGAGCAAACATGAGGTCCTCCTCAGCCAGGGTATCAAACTTATAGAATTTTGCAAAGGTGTTTGAACCCGACCAAGTAGCAGCTCGGCACAGCTGTAGTGCCGAGACCCCTCGGGCAGCCGCCCAAGAAGAGCCCACCTTCCTTGTGGAATGGGCCTTGACCGAATTTGGTAACGGCAATCCAGCCGTAGAATGAGCCTGCTGAATCGTGTTACAGATCCAGCGAGCAATAGTCTGCTTTAAAGCAGGAGCGCCAACCTTGTTGGCTGCATACAGGACAAACAGTGCTTCTGTTTTTCTGACTCTAGCCGTTCTGGCCACGTAAATTTTCAAAGCCCTGACCACATCAAGGGACTCGGAATCCTCCAAGTCTCGTGTAGCCACAGGCACCACAATAGGTTGGTTCATATGAAAAGATGACACCACCTTAGGCAAAAATTGAGGACGGGTCCGCAATTCCGCTCTATCCATATGGAAAACCAGATAGGGGCTTTTTATGAGACAAAGCCGCCAATTCCGAGACTCGCCTAGCCGAAGCCAAGACTAACAACATGACCACCTTCCAAGTGAGATATTTTAACTCCACCGTTTTAAGTGGTTCAAACCAGTGCGACTTAAGGAAACTCAACACCACATTAAGGTCCCAAGGCACCACCGGAGGTACTAAAGGAGGCTGAATATGCAGCACTCCCTTCACCAAAGTCTGTACTTCTGGGAGAGAAGCTAATTCCTTCTGAAAGAAAATGGATAAGGCCGAAATCTGAACCTTAATGGAGCCTAATTTTAGGCCCAAATTCACTTCAGTTTGTAGGAAGTGAAGGAAACGGCCCAGATGGAATTCTTCCGTAGGAGCATTCCTGGCCTCACACCAAGAAACATACTTTCGCCATATACGGTGATAATGTTTAGCTGTCACGTCCTTCCTAGCCTTTATCAGAGTAGGAATGACCTCATCCGGAATGCCCTTTTCCGCTAGGGTCCGGCGTTCAACCACCATGCCGTCAAACGCAGCCGCGGTAAGTCTTGGAACAGACAGGGCCCCTGTTGCAACAGGTCCTGCCTTAGAGGAAGAGGCCATGGCTCTTCTGTGAGCATCTCCTGCAGATCCGGATACCAGGCCCTTCGCGGCATATCTGGAACAATGAGAATTGTCTGTACTCCTCTTTTTCTTATTATTCTCAACACCTTTGGGATAAGAGGAAGAGGAGGAAACACATAAACCAACTGGAACACCCACGGTGTCACTAGGGCGTCCACAGCTACCGCCTGCGGGTCTCTTGACCTGGCGCAATACCTCTGTAGCTTTTTGTTGAGGCGGGACGCCATCATGTCTATCTGGGGCAGTCCCCACTGACTTGCCATCTGTGCGAATACTTCCTGATGAAGTCCCCACTCTCCTGGATGCAGGTCGTGCCTGCTGAGGAAGTCTGCTTCCCAGTTGTCCACTCCCGGAATGAACACTGCTGACAGTGCGCTTACATGATTTTCTGCCCAGCGAAGAATCCTGGTGGCTTCCGCCATTGCCACTCTGCTCCTTGTGCTGCCTTGGCGGTTTACATGAGCCACTGCGGTGATGTTGTCTGACTGAATCAGAACTGGTAGGTCGCGAAGTAAGGTCTCCGCTTGACGAAGGGCGTTGTATATGGCCCTCAGCTCCAGGACGTTGATGTGAAGACAAGTCTCTTGACTTGTCCAAAGTCCTTGGAAGTTTCTTCCCTGTGTGACTGCTCCACAACCTCAGAGGCTCGCGTCCGTGGTCACCAGAACCCAGTCCTGAATGCCGAACCTGCGGCCCTCTAGAAGGTGTGCACTCTGTAGCCACCACAGGAGAGATACCCTGGCCCTGGGGGACAGGGCGATCAACTGATGAATCTGTAGATGTGACCCGGACCACTTGTCCAGTAGGTCCCATTGGAAGGTCCTCGCATGGAACCTGCCCGAAGGGAATGGCCTCGTACGATGCCACCATTTTTCCCAGGACTCGAGTGCAGTGATGCACTGACACCTGTTTTGGCTTCAATAGGTTCCTGACCAGGGTCATGAGTTCCTGAGCCTTTTCTATCAGAAGATAAACCCTTTTCTGGTCCGTATCCAGAATCATGCCCAAGAAGGTCAGACGAGTCGTAGGAACCAACTGCGACTTCGAGATATTGAGAATCCAGCCGTGTTGCTGTAACACTTTCAGTGAAAGTGACACACTGCTCAGCAACTGCTCTCTTGATCTCGCTTTTATGAGGCGATCGTCCAAGTACGGGATAATTGTGACACCCTGCTTGCGCAGGAGCACATCATTTCCGCCATTACCTTGGTGAAAATCCTCGGGGCCGTGGAAAGCCCAAACGGCAACGTTTGAAATTGGTAATAACAATCCTGTACCGCAAATCTCAGGTACGCCTGATGAGGTGGATATATGGGAACATGTAGGTATGCATCCTTTATGTCCAGGGATACCATAAAATCCCCCCCTTCCAGGCTGGCGATGACCGCTCTGAGCGATTCCATTTTGAACTTGAACCTTTTCAAGTATAGGTTCAGGGATTTGAAATTTAAAATGGGTCTGACCGAACCGTCCGGTTTCGGGACTACAAACAGGGTTGAGTAATATCCCCTCCCTTGTTGAAGTAGGGGAACCTTGACCACCACCTGTTGAAGATACAATTTGTGAATTGCATTTAACACTAACTCCCTTTCTGGGGGGAAAGCCGGCAGGGCCGATTTGAAAAACCGGCAAGGAGGCACCTCGTCGAATTCCAGCTTGTAACCCTGAGAAACAATTTCTCTTGCCCAGGGATCCACCTGTGAGTGAACCCAGATGTGGCTGAAAAGTCGAAGACGTGCCCCCACTGGGGCGGACTCCCTTAGCGGAGCCCCAACGTCATGCGGTGGATTTTTTAGAAGCCGGGGAGGACTTCTGTTCCTGGGAACTAGCTGTGTTGTGCAGCTTTTTCCCTATGCCCTTACCTCTGGCAAGAAAGGACCTCGAACTTTCTTGTTTCTCTGTGACCGAAAGGACTGCATTTGATAATGTGGCGCTTTCTTAGGCTGTGAGGGAATATAAGGCAAAAAATTGGATTTACCAGCTGTAGCTGTGGAGACCAGGTCCGAGAGACCTTCTCCAAACAATTCCTCACCCTTGTAAAGTAAAACCTCCATATGCCTTTTTGAGTCGGCATCACCTGTCCATTGCCGGGTCCATAGGACTCGTCTAGCAGAAATCGACATAGCGTTGACTCTAGAACCCAGTAAACCAATGTCTCTTTGAGCATCTCTCATATATAAGACAGCATCTTTTATATGTCCTAGGGTCAATAAGATGGTATCCTTATCCAGGGTCTCAATCTCCGCTGATAAGGTATCTGTCCACGCTGCTACAGCGCTACAAACCCAAGCCGACGCAATAGCCGGTCTGAGTAAAGTACCAGAATGTGTGTAAATGGACTTCAAAATAACCTCCTGCTTGCGATCAGCAGGATCCCTTAGGGTAGCCGTATCTTGGGATGGCAGCGCTACCTTTTTGGATAGGCGTGTCAACGCTTTGTCCACCCTAGGGGAGGATTCCCACCGTATCCTGTCCTTTGCAGGGAAAGGATACGCCATAAGAATCCTTTTGCGAATCTGCAGTTTTTTTGTCTGGAGATTCCCACGCTTTTTCACACAACTCGTTCAGCTCCTGAGAAGGGGGAAAGGTTACCTCAGGTTTCTTTCCCTTATACATGTGTACCCTCGTGTCAGGGACAGGGGGTTCCTCTGTGATATGCAAAACATCTTTTATTGCAATAATCACATATCGAATACATTTAGCCAATTTTGGCTGTAACTTTGCATCATCGTAGGCGACACTGGAGTTAGAATCCGTGTCGGTATCAGTGTCTACTATTTGGGATAGTGGGCGCTTTTGAGACCCCGAAGGTCCCTGCGACACAGGGACAGACATGGGTTGACTCCCTGTCTGTTCCCTAGCCTCAGCTTTGTCTAACCTTTTGTGCAATAAATTCACATTAGCACTTAAAACATTCCACATATCCATCCAGTCAGGTGTCGGCATTGCCGACGGAGACACCACATTCATTTGCTCCACCTCCTCCCTAGGAGAGCCTTCTACCTCAGACATGTCGACACATGCGTACCGACACACCACACACACAGGGAATCCTTATCTGAAGACAGTTCCCCCACAAGGCCCTTTGGAGAGACAGAGAGAGAGTATGCCAGCACACACCCAGCGCCAATGACCCAGGAAAAAACACACAATATGTTTACCCAGATAGCGCTGTAATCTGTATATTGCGCCAATTATGTGCCCCCCCCCCCCTTCTTTAAAACCCTCTTTCACCGTGGATAAGCAGGAGAGAGTCCGGGGAGCTTCCTCTCAGCGCTGTGCTGTTGAGAAAATGGCGCTGGTGAGTGCTGAGGAAGAAGCCCCGCCCCCTCGGCGGCGGGCTTCTGTCCTGCTCAAATATCTAAAAACCTGGCTGGGGCTCTTTATATATACAGTGCCCAGCTGTATATATATATATATATACACATTTGCCAGAAAAAGAGGTTTTATTGCTGCCCAGGGCGCCCCCCCTGCGCCCTGCACCCTTACAGTGACTGCCGTTTGTGTGTGCTGTGTGGGAGCAATGGCGCACAGCTTTACTGCTGTGCGTTACCTCAGTGAAGATCTGAAGTCTTCTGCCGCCTCTGAAATCTTCTTTCTTCTCATACTCACCCGGCTTCTATCTTCCGGCTCTGCGAGGAGGACGGCGGCGCGGCTCTGGGACGGACGACGAGGGTGAGACCTACGTACCGATCCCTCTGGAGCTAATGGTGTTCAGTAGCCTAAGAAACAGAGCCTAACATTAAAGCAGGTCTGTTTCTCTCCCCTCAGTCCCTCGATGCAGGGAGTCTGTTGCCAGCAGGCTCCCTGAAAATAAAAAAACCTAACAAATATACTTTCTTTCAGGAAACTCAGGAGAGCTCCCTGTAATGCACCCAGTCTCCTCTGGGCACAGTTTCTCTAACTGAGGTCTGGAGGAGGGGCATAGAGGGAGGAGCCAGTGCACACCCATACCTAAAGTTCTTTCTTAAAGTGCCCATGTCTCCTGCGGAGCCCGTCTATCCCCATGGTCCTTACGGAGTCCCCAGCATCCTCTAGGACGTAAGAGAAATGGGGATAGTTGCCTGCCATTATGTGTAAAATGGTGACTCTTGCCTGCCGTATTGTGTAAAATGGGGACACTTGCCTGCCGTAATGTGTAAAATGGGGACTCTTGCCTGCCGTAATGTGTAAAATGGGGACTCTTGCCTGCCGTAATGTGTAAAATGGGGACACTTGCCTGCCGTAATGTGTAAAATGGGGACTCTTGCGTGCCGTATTGTGGAAAATGTGGACACTTGCCTGCCGTATTGTGGAAAATGGGGACACTTGCCTGCCGTATTGTGGAAAATGGGGACACTTGCCTGCCGTAATGTGTAAAATGGGGACTCTTGCCTGCCGTAATGTTTAAAATGGGGATTTAATGTATCAAGGGCATTGCGGTGTATGGAATATACACTGCTGAAAAAAATAAAGGGAACACTTAAACAACACAATGTAACTCTAAGTCAATCACACTTCTGTGAAATCAAACTGTCCACTTAGGAAGCAACACTGATTGACAATCAATTTCACATGCTGTTGTGCAAACGGAATAGACAACAGGTGGAAATTATAGGCAATTAGCAAAACACCCCCAATAAAGGAGTTGTTCTGCAGGTGGTGATCACAGACCACTTCTCAGCTCCTATGCTTTCTGGCTGATGTTTTGGTCACTTTTGAAAGCTGGCGGTGCTTTCACTCTAGTGGTAGCATGAGATGGAGTCTACAACCCACACAAGTGGCTCAGGTAGTGCAGCTCATCCAGGATGGCACATCAATGCGAGCTGTGGCAAGAAGGTTTGCTGTGTCTGTCAGCGTAGTGTCCACAGCATGGAGGCGCTACCAGGAGACAGGCCAGTACATCAGGAGACGTGGAGGAGGCCGTAGGAGGGCAACAACCCAGCAGCAGGACCGCTACCTCCGCCTTTGTGCAAGGAGGAACAGGAGGAGCACTGCCAGAGCCCTGCAAAACGACCTCCAGCAAGCCACAAATGTGCATGTGCTACTCAAACAATCAGAAACAGATTCCATGAGGGTGGTATGAGGGCCCGACGTCCACAGGTGGGGGTTGTGCTTACAGCCCAACACCGTGCAGGACGTTTGGCATTTGCCAGAGAACACCAAGATTGGCAAATTCACCACTGGCGCCCTGTGCTCTTCACAGATGAAAGCAGGTTCTCACTGAGCACATGTGACAGACGTGACAGAGTCTGGAGACGCCAAGGAGAACGTTCTGGTGCCTGCAACATCCTCCAGCATGACCGGTTTGGCAGTGGGTCAGTAATGGTGTGGGGTGGCATTTCTTTGGGGGCCAAGGAATTGGAAAGTGATAGGCGCAAAACACATATAAATGAGTCCTTACACCTGATATAGATGAATGTAAGAAGTCCCCTTGTAATCCCTTTAAAGAGTGTTTGTAGATGTCCTCTGTAACGTCCTCCAAAGTGTAGTCTCTTATCTCAAGACAAAAAGCAAATCATAGGGCAGACCAATTTGGAAAAGACGGGACAACAAATTTATTTCACAGAACACTCACAGTAGGTAAAAGAATACAAGGCATATAACCACAAGCAAAGGTGGGTATCAAAGGTGCTGACAGCTGGAAAACGAATAAATGATGAAGGACCACAGTGTCCGAAACGCGTCAAGCTAGTGGTACTAGGTGTGGAGAAGTGGAGCTGTCTTCCTTGGATGACCTTTTTTCCTTCCGATACGCTGTAGAAGTCCGGACTCTCCAGTGTCCCTTCTTGGGAGGGTAATTCGTTTTCCAGCTGTCAGCACCTTTGATACCCACCTTTGCTTGTGGTTATTAGTGATGAGCACCGGAAATTTTTCGGGTTTTGTGTTTTGGTTTTGGGTTCGGTTCCGCGGCCGTGTTTTGGGTTCGAACGCGTTTTGGCAAAACCTCACCGATTTTTTTTTGTCGGATTCGGGTGTGTTTTGGATTCGGGTGTTTTTTTCAAAAAACCCTAAAAAACAGCTTAAATCATAGAATTTGGGGGTCATTTTGATCCCAAAGTATTATTAACCTCAATAACCATAATTTCCACTCATTTTCAGTCTATTCTGAACACCTCACACCTCACAATATTATTTTTAGTCCTAAAATTTGCACCGAGGTCGCTGGATGACTAAGCTCAGCGACCCAAGTGGCCGACACAAACACCTGGCCCATCTAGGAGTGGCAATGCAGTGTCACGCAGGATGGCCCTTCAAAAAACTACTCCCCAAACAGCACATGACGCAAAGAAGAAAAAAAAGAGGCGCAATGAGGTAGCTGTGTGACTAAGATAAGCGACCCTAGTGGCCGACACAAACACCTGGCCCATCTAGGAGTGGCACTGCAGTGTCACGCAGGATGGCCCTTCCAAAAAACACCCCCCAAACAGCACATGACGCAAAGAAAAAAAGAGGCGCAATGAGGTAGCTGTGTGACTAAGATAAGCGATCCAAGTGGCCGACACAAACACCTGGCCCATCTAGGAGTGGCACTGCAGTGTCACGCAGGATGGCCCTTCCAAAAAACACCCCCCAAACAGCACATGACGCAAAGAAAAAAAGAGGCGCAATGAGGTAGCTGTGTGAGTAAGCTAAGCGACCCTAGTGGCCGACACAAACACCTGGCCCATCTAGGAGTGGCACTGCAGTGTCACGCAGGATGGCCCTTCCAAAAACTACTCCCCAAACAGCACATGACGCAAAGAAAAATGAAAGAAAAAAGAGGTGCAAGATGGAATTGTCCTTGGGCCCTCCCACCCACCCTTATGTTGTATAAACAGGACATGCACACTTTAACCAACCCATCATTTCAGTGACAGGGTCTGCCACACGACTGTGACTGAAATGACGGGTTGGTTTGGACCCCCACCAAAAAAGAAGCAATTAATCTCTCCTTGCACAAACTGGCTCTACAGAGGCAAGATGTCCACCTCATCATCATCCTCCGATATATCACTGTGTACACCCCCCTCCTCACAGATTATCAATTCGTCCCCACTGGAATCCACCATCTCAGCTCCCTGTGTACTTTGTGGAGGCAATTGCTGCTGGTCAATGTCTCCACGGAGGAATTGATTATAATTAATTTTAATGAACATCATCTTCTCCACATTTTCTGGATTTAACCTCGTACGCCGATTGCTGACAAGGTGAGCGGCGGCACTAAACACTCTTTCGGAGTACACACTTGTGGGAGGGCAACTTAGGTAGAATAAAGCCAGTTTGTGCAAGGGCCTCCAGTGACAGTAGACGACATGTCCGTAATCGTTGTCAGGTCCTTCAGTCCGGACCAGATGTCAGCATCAGCAGTCGCTCCAGACTGCCCTGCATCACCGCCAGCGGGTGGGCTCGGAATTCTGAGCCTTTTCCTCGCACCCCCAGTTGCGGGAGAATGTGAAGGAGGAGATGTTGACAGGTCGCGTTCCACTTGACAATTTTGTCACCAGCAGTTCTTTGAACCCCAGCAGACTTGTGTCTGCCGGAAAGAGAGATCCAAGGTAGGTTTTAAATCTAGGATCGAGCACGGTGGCCAAAATGTAGTGCTCTGATTTCAACAGATTGACCACCCGTGAATCCTTGTTAAGCGAATTAAGGGCTCCATCCACAAGTCCCACATGCCTAGCGGAATCGCTCTGTGTTAGCTCCTCCTTCAATGTCTCCAGCTTCTTCTGCAAAAGCCTGATGAGGGGAATGACCTGACTCAGGCTGGCAGTGTCTGAACTGACTTCACGTGTGGCAAGTTCAAAAGGTTGCAGAACCTTGCACAACGTTGAAATCATTCTCCACTGCGCTTGAGACAGGTGCATTCCACCTCCTATATCGTGCTCAGTTGTATAGGCTTGAATGGCCTTTTGCTGCTCCTCCAACCTCTGAAGCATATAGAGGGTTGAATTCCACCTCGTTACCACTTCTTGCTTCAGATGATGGCAGGGCAGGTTCAGGCGTTTTTGGTGGTGCTCCAGTCTTCTGTGCGTGGTGCCTGTACGCCGAAAGTGTCCCGCAATTCTTCTGGCCACCGAGAGCATCTCTTGCACGCCCCTCTCGTTTTTTAAATAATTCTGCACCACCAAATTCAAGGTATGTGCAAAACATGGGACGTGCTGGAATTTGCCCAGATTTAATGCACACACAATATTGCTGGCGTTGTCCGATGCCACAAATCCACAGGAGAGTCTAATTGGGGTAAGCCATTCTGCGATGATCTTCCTCAGTTGCCGTAAGAGGTTTTTAGCTGTGTGCGTATTCTGGAAAGCGGTGATACAAAGCGTAGCCTGCCTAGGAAAGAGTTGGCGTTTGCGAGATGCTGCTACTGGTGCCGCCGCTGCTGTTCTTGCGGCGGGAGTCCATACATCTACCCAGTGGGCTGTCACAGTCATATAGTCCTGAGCCTGCCCTGCTCCACTTGTCCACATGTCCGTGGTTAAGTGGACATTGGGTACAACTGCATTTTTTAGGACACTGGTGAGTCTTTTTCTGAGGTCTGTGTACATTTTCGGTATCGCCTGCCTAGAGAAATGGAACCTAGATGGTATTTGGTACCGGGGACACAGTACCTCCAACAAGTCTCTAGTTGGCTCTGCAGTAATGATGGATACCGGAACCACGTTTCTCACCGCCCAGGATGCCAAGGCCTCAGTTATCCGCTTTGCAGCAGGATGACTGCTGTGATATTTCATCTTCCTCGCAAAGGACTGTTGGACAGTCAATTGCTTGGTGGAAGTAGTAAAAGTGGTCTTACGAGTACGACTTCCCCTCTGGGATGACCATCGACTCCCAGCAGCAACAACAGCAGCGCCAGCAGCAGTAGGCGTTACACGCAAGGATGCATCGGAGGAATCCCAGGCAGGAGAGGACTCGTCAGAATTGCCAGTGACATGGCCTGCAGGACTATTGGCATTCCTGGGGAAGGAGGAAATTGACACTGAGGGAGTTGGTGGGGTGGTTTGCGTGAGCTTGGTTACAAGAGGAAGGGATTTACTGGTCAGTGGACTGCTTCCGCTGTCGCCCAAAGTTTTTGAACTTGTCACTGACTTATTATGAATGCGCTGCAGGTGACGTATAAGGGAGGATGTTCCGAGGTGGTTAACGTCCTTACCCCTACTTATTACAGCTTGACAAAGGCAACACACGGCTTGACAAATGTTGTCTGCATTTCTGTTTAAATACTTCCACACCGAAGAGCTGATTTTTTTGGTATTTTCACCAGGCATGTCAATGGCCCTATTCCTCCCATGGACAACAGGTGTCTCCCCGGGTGCCTGACTTAAACAAACCACCTCACCATCAGAATCCTCCTGGTCAATTTCCTCCCCAGCGCCAGCAACACCCATATCCTCCTCATCCTGGTGTACTTCAACACTGACATCTTAAATCTGACTATCAGGAACTGGACTGCGGGTGCTCCTTCCAGCACTTGCAGGGGGCGTGCAAATGGTGGAAGGCGCATGCTCTTCACGTCCAGTGTTGGGAAGGTCAGGCATCGCAAACGACACAATTGGACTCTCCTTGTGGATTTGTGATTTCGAAGAACGCACAGTTCTTTGCTGTGCTTTTGCCAGCTTGAGTCTTTTCATTTTTCTAGCGAGAGGCTGAGTGCTTCCATCCTCATGTGAAGCTGAACCACTAGCCATGAACATAGGCCAGGTCCTCAGCCGTTCCTTGCCACTCCGTGTGGTAAATGGCATATTGGCAAGTTTACGCTTCTCCTCTGACAATTTTATTTTAGATTTTTGAGTCCTTTTTTTACTGATATTTGGTGTTTTGGATTTTACATGCTCTGTACTATGACATTGGGCATCGGCCTTGGCAGACGACGTTGCTGGCATTTCATCGTCTCGGCCACGACTAGTGGCAGCAGCTTCAGCACGAGGTGGAAGTCGATCTTGATCTTTCCCTATTTTTGGAACCTCAACATTTTTGTTCTCCATATTTTAATAGGCACAACTAAAAGGCACCTCAGGTAAACAATGGAGATGGATGGATACTAGTATACTTATGGATGGACGAGCGACTGCCGACACAGAGGTAGCTACAGCCGTGGACTACCGTACTGCGTCTGCTGCTAATATAGACTGGATGATAATGATATAAAAAAAATATATATATATATATCACTACTGCAGCCGGACAGGTATATATTATATAATCACGGACCTGCTGGACACTGTCAGCTCAGCACTGCAGACTCCTAAAGTAAGCTACTAGTATCAAGAAGATAGAAAAAAAAAAAAACACCACGGGTAGGTGGTATACAATTATGGATGGACGAGCGACTGCCGACACAGAGGTAGCTACAGCCGTGGACTACCGTATTGCGTCTGCTGCTAATATAGACTGGATGATAATGAGATATAAAATATATATATATCACTACTGCAGCCGGACAGGTATATATTATATAATGACGGACCTGCTGGACACTGTCAGCTCAGCACTGCAGACTCCTAAAGTAAGCTACTAGTAGTATCAAGAAGATAGAAAAAAAAAAAACACCACAGGTAGGTGGTATACAATTATGGATGGACGAGCGACTGCCGACACAGAGGTAGCTACAGCCGTGGACTACCGTACTGCGTCTGCTGCTAATATAGACTGGATGATAATGATATAAAAAATATATATATATCACTACTGCAGCCGGACAGGTATATATTATATAATGACGGACCTGCTGGACACTGTCAGCTCAGCACTGCAGACTCCTAAAGTAAGCTACTAGTATCAAGAAGATAGAAAAAAAAAAAACACCACGGGTAGGTGGTATACAATTATGGATGGACGAGCGACTGCCGACACAGAGGTAGCTACAGCCGTGGACTACCGTACTGCGTCTGCTGCTAATATAGACTGGATGATGAGATATAAAATATATATATATCACTACTGCAGCCGGACAGGTATATATTATATAATGACGGACCTGCTGGACACTGTCAGCTCAGCACTGCAGACTCCTAAAGTAAGCTACTAGTATCAAGAAGATAGAAAAAGAAAAAAACACCACGGGTAGGTGGTATACAATTATGGATGGATGAGCGACTGCCGACACAGAGGTAGCTACAGCCGTGGACTACCGTACTGCGTCTGCTGCTAATATAGACTGGATGATAATGATATAAAAAATATATATATATCACTACTGCAGCCGGACAGGTATATATTATATAATGACGGACCTGCTGGACACTGTCAGCTCAGCACTGCAGACTCCTAAAGTAAGCTACTAGTATCAAGAAGATAGAAAGAAAAAAAAAACACCACGGGTAGGTGGTATACAATTATGGATGGACGAGCGACTGCCGACACAGAGGTAGCTACAGCCGTGGACTACCGTACTGCGTCTGCTGCAGTGCTAATATAGACTGGATGGTAATGATATAAAAAATATATATATATCACTACTGCAGCCGGACAGGTATATATTATATAATGACGGACCTGCTGGACACTGTCAGCAGAATGCGTTTATAGAATAAAAACACCACACGACGAGTGTTTAACTTTTTCAGGCAGACAATCACAATATACTGGTGGTCAGTGGTCACTGGTCAGTCACACTGGCAGTGGCACTCTGGCAGCAAAAGTGTGCACTGTTAAAATATGTACTCCTGCTATAACTGCTCCCCAGTCTCCCCCACAATTAAGCTGTGTGAGCAGTGAGCACTCAGCACAGTCAGATATACAGTATTACATAGATGATGCAGCACACTGAGGCTAAGCACAGATATGGTATGTGACTGTGTCACACTGTGTATCGTTTTTTTTCAGGCAGAGAACGGATTAATTAAACTGGTGGTCACTGGTCACACTATCAGCAAGTAGTACTCCTAATATGCTCCCCAAAATTAGTAAATCAAGTGTCTCTACTACTCTCTAGTCTACTCTAAACGGAGAGGACGCCAGCCACGTCCTCTCCCTATCAATCTCAATGCACGTGTGAAAATGGCGGCGACGCGCGGCTCCTTATATAGAATCCGAGTCTCGCGATAGAATCCGAGCCTCGCGAGAATCCGACAGCGGGATGATGACGTTCGGGCACGCTCGGGTTAACTGAGCAAGGCGGGAAGATCCGAGTCTGCCTCGGACCCGTGTAAAAAGCGTGAAGTTCGGGGGGGTTCGGTTTCCGAGAAACCGAACCCGCTCATCACTAGTGGTTATATGCCTTGTATTCTTTTACCTACTGTGAGTGTTCTGTGAAATAAATTTGTTGTCCCGTCTTTTCCAAATTGGTCTGCCCTATGATTTGCTTTTTGTCTTGAGATAAGAGACTACACTTTGGAGGACGTTACAGAGGACATCTACAAACACTCTTTAAAGGGATTACAAGGGGACTTCTTACATTCATCTATATCAGATGTAAGGACTCATTTATATGTGTTTTGCGCCTATCACTTTCCAATTCCTTGTGCACCAATCATTTGTGGAATTTTTGTGAAAGGTTCCAGTGTTAGTGATTGGCTGCACACACATTATTGGCAGCGCATGGTGTTTAATTTGTTTTTTATTTCGATTTCTTTGGGGGCCGCACAGCCCTCAATGTGCTCGCCAGAGGTAGCCTGACTGCCATTAGGTACCGAGATGAGATCCTCAGACCCCTTGTGAGACCATATGCTGGTGCGGTTGGCCCTGGGTTCCTCCTAATGCAAGACAATGCTAGACCTCATGTGGCTGGAGTGTGTCAGCAGTTCCTGCAAGACGAAGGCATTGATGCTATGGACCGGCCCGCCCGTTCCCCAGACCTGAATCCAATTGAGCACATCTGGGACATCATGTCTCGCTCCATCCACCAACGCCACGTTGCACCACAGACTGTCCAGGAGTTGGCGGATGCTTTAGTCCAGGTCTGGGAGGAGATCCCTCAGGAGACCATCCGCCACCTCATCGGGAGCATGCCTAGGCATTGTAGGGAGGTCATACAGGAACGTGGAGGCACACACACTACTGAGACTCATTTTGACTTGTTTTAAGGACATTACATCAAAGTTGGATCAGCCTGTAGTGTGTTTTTCCACTTTAATTTTGAGTGTGACTCCAAATCCAGACCTCCATGGGTTAATAAATTTGATTTCCATTGATAATTTTTGTGTGATTTTGTTGTCAGCACATTCAACTATGTAAAGAACAAAGTATTTAATAAGAATATTTCATTCATTCAGATCTAGGATGTGTTATTTTAGTGTTCCCTTTATTTTTCTGAGCAGTGTATATATTTTTTTTTTTTTTCCTGTGGTCGCCGTGATCTGTCGGTGCAAGGTCAAAAACTTGGGTGTAAGGTAGTCTTTTCAGATGAGGTCACGCCCATTTTAATGAAACCATGCCCATTTTATCGAGGCCACGCCACCTTTGCCGGGAGCGCACGTGCCTTCGGCGCGTGCATACCTTTTACTTTTTATATCTGGAGGGGCGCATTTTTTTGTTATGTCAATGGGGGGAGGTGCATTTTTTAATCTCACACTGGGAGCCAAATTGGCTAGAAACAGCCCTGCGTATTTTCTACAGTGCATTGCTGTTATTAATCGGGCACATTACTATGCATGCACTATCAGTATACTATATATCAGAGGTTCTCAAACTCGGTCCTCGGGGGCCCACACAGTGCATGTTTTGCAGGTCTCCTCACAGAATCGCAAGTTAAATAATTAGCTCCACCTGTGGACCTTTTAAAATGTGTCAGTGAGTAATTAATACACCTGTGCACCTGCTGGGTTACCTGCAAAACATGCACTGTGTGGGCTCCCGAGGACCGAGTTTGAGAACCTCTCCTATATATGTTTATCAAGCGGCCCTGACCATGCACTCTCTAATGGTTAGCCAAGCCTCTGCGGTGACTTGAGACACACCCCTCTGGAGACTTGCCACACCCCTAAGCATGGGCCCCTACTACTGCATTTCCCCAGTAGGCCCTTTATGCCCCCGTCCAACACTGCCCACAGACCCAGCCTTTTCATTGCTTTGTTACTCCCCCCGATACCAGTGGCCAGACCCCAAAAAATCACCTTTGCAATGCTGCATGTTCGGTAATTCATTTACTTTGGAACTCCCCCTACTTTTGAGAAAATCGCACATGCTTTAGCACATGAATTAGGTCCTATATGCTTATTGATTTTTCAATAAAAACAGAATAAGAACTATATATATATTGGTTCATTATTATAAAATCTATGGGCCTGATTGTAAATAAAGCAAAAAGGCAAGCAACGGGGCAAAACTATGTTGAACTGCAATTGGGGCAACTGCTACGTGCAGAGAGATTTAAATTTGGAGAGGTGTGTTCATCTTTTTGCAGTATAAAAATAAAGCTAACATTTGTGGACTGCATGCAAAAGCAGCCAGTCTTTACCCTGCACAGAAACAATATAAATGTATTTGCTCCCCTTGCATAGCAACATGGTTTGTTCCAGACAAAAAGTTACTTGCTTGTTTTGCTTTACTTACAAACATGAATCAGGCCCTATCTTGTTTAAAGTTGCAATATATTTTGCAACCACTAGATGGCATGTTAAAGTAAAGATTACCTTAGAGCAGAGGTTCCCAAACTGTGTGCCGTGGCTCCCTGGGGTGCCTCGGGACACTTGCAGTGGTGCCCTGGGTTGGTGGTCCAGGACCAATTCAAATTATTCATGGTCAATATAATAGGCAAAACCAGTGCTGGTGGCTGCCAGTCATAAAATATGTGGCCAAACAGAAGCAAATCTTGTCCCTCACCACACAACTGACCCTAACGCTGACATATAAACGCGATCTACTTAATGTAATATTTATTTCTAAATTTCTCAATAAGTCTGTGTCCCATGGGAGTATCTGTGTCATATACGCTTGTACCTCTCTAGTTACCCTACTTTCTATGCTGTAGGTGCTTGTGGTAACTGTTTATTGCTTTTGTGCTGTGTTAATCATCATGAATGGCATATACTGTACTACTCTACTCCAAGGCAGATCGAGGCATTGCAGGCCTGATCATGACAGCAGAATAGGACTGTCCTGCTGAAATCAGGGCGGTTAGGTAGTATGCAGATATCAATCACTTTCCATGAGAGAGAAGACCTCTTTGTGATGTTATAGGTGGCTGGTTGCCAGCAGACAGTTACTGAAGTCATGTTATGGGCTAAATCAATAGTCAGAGAACACTTTGCCGCAATTCAGTAGAACCCTTATGATGTTTCTAGTGAGTTCTTTGACACTATTGAATTGATAAGCAACTTTCTCTAACGTCCTAAGTGGATGCTGGGGACTCCGTAAGGACCATGGGGAATAGCGGCTCCGCAGGAGTCTGGGCACAAAAGTAAAGCTTTAGAACTACCTGGTGTGCACTGGCTCCTCCCCCTATGACCCTCCTCCAAGCCTCAGTTAGATTTTTGTGCCCGAACGAGAAGGGTGCACACTAGGTGGCTCTCCTGAGCTGCTTAGTGAAAAGTTTAGTTTTAGGTTTTTTATTTTCAGTGAGACCTGCTGGCAACAGGCTCACTGCATCGAGGGACTAAGGGGAGAAGAAGCGAACTCACCTGCGTGCAGAGTGGATTGGGCTTCTTAGGCTACTGGACATTAGCTCCAGAGGGACGATCACAGGCCCAGCCATGGATGGGTCCCAGAGCCGCGCCGCCGGCCCCCTTACAGAGCCAGAAGACAGAAGAGGGGCGGAAAATCGGCGGCAGAAGACGTCCTGTCTTCAACAAGGTAGCGCACAGCACTGCAGCTGTGCGCCATTGCTCTCAGCACACTTCACACTCCGGTCACTGAGGGTGCAGGGCGCTGGGGGGGGGCGCCCTGAGACGCAATAAAAACACCTTGGATGGCAAAAAAAATGCATCACATATAGCTCCTGGGCTATATGGATGCATTTAACCCCTGCCAGAATACATAGAAAAACGGGAGATAAGGCCGCCGATAAGGGGGCGGAGCCTATCTCCTCAGCACACTGGCGCCATTTTCCCTCATAGCTCCGTTGGAGGGAAGCTCCCTGGCTCTCCCCTGCAGTCACTACACTACAGAAAGGGTTAAAAAAAGAGAGGGGGGGGCACTAATTACGCGCAGTATTAAAGATACAGCAGCTATAAGGGGAAAAACACTTATATAAGGTTATCCCTGTATATATATAGCGCTCTGGTGTGTGCTGGCAAACTCTCCCTCTGTCTCCCCAAAGGGCTAGTGGGGTCCTGTCCTCTATCAGAGCATTCCCTGTGTGTGTGCTGTATGTCGGTACGTTTGTGTCGACATGTATGAGGAGAAAAATGATGTGGAGACGGAGCAGATTGCCTGTAATAGTGATGTCACCCCCTAGGGGGTCGACACCTGAGTGGATGAACTGTTGGAAGGAATTACGTGACAGTGTCAGCTCTGTATAAAAGACAGTGGTTGACATGAGACAGCCGGCTATTCAGCTTGTGCCTGTCCAGACGTCTCATAGGCCGTCAGGGGCTCTAAAGCGCCCGTTACCTCAGATGGCAGATATATACGCCGACACGGATACTGACTCCAGTGTCGACGGTGAAGAGACAAATGTGACTTCCAGTAGGGCCACACGTTACATGATTGAGGCAATGAAAAATGTTTTACACATTTCTGATAATACGAGTACCACCAAAAAGGGGTATTATGTTCGGTGAGGAAAAACTACCTGTAGTTTTTCTGAATCTGAGAAATTAAATGAGGTGTGTGATGATGCGTGGGTTTCCCCCGATAACAACTGATAAAAATGTTATTGGCATTATATCCTTTCCCGCCAGAGGTTAGGGTGCGTTGGGAAACACCCCCTAGGGTGGATAAAGCGCTCACACGCTTGTAAGGGCTCTACCCTCTCCTGAGATGGCCGCCCTTAAGGATCCTGCTGATAGAAAGCAGGAGGGTATCCGAAAATTTATTTACACACATACTGGTGTTATACTGCGACCAGCAATCGCCTCAGCCTGGATGTGCAGTGCTGGGTTGGCGTGGTCGGATTCCCTGACTAAAATATTGATACCCTAGATAGGGACAGTATATTTTTGCCTATAGAGCATTTAAAAGATGCATTTCTATATATGCGTGATGCACAGCGGAATATTTGCCGACTGGCATCAAGTCTAAGTGCGTTGTCCATTTCTACCAGTAGAGGGTTATGGACACGACAGTGGTCAGGTGATGCGGATTCCAAACGGCATTTGGAAGTATTGCCTTATTAAGGAAGGAGTTATTTGGGGTTGGTCTTTCAGACCTGGTGGCCACGGCAACAGCTGGGAAATCCACGTTTGTACCCCAGGTCGCCTCTCAACATGAGAAGACGCCGTATTATCAGGCGCAGTCTTTTCGTGGACAAGCGGGCAAAAGGTTCCTCATTTCTGCCCCGTGACAGAGGGAGAGGAAAAAGGCTGCAGAAATCAGCCAGTTCCCAGGAACAGAAACCCTCTCCCGCCTCTGCCAAGCCCTCAGTATGACGCTGGGGCTTTACAAGCAGAATCAGGCACGGTGGGGGGCCCGTCTCAATGAATTTCAGCGCGCAGTGGGCTCACTCGCAAGTAGACCCCTGGATCCTTCAGGTGATATCTCAGGGGTACAAATTGGAATTCGAGACGTCTCCCCCTCGCCGTTTCCTAAAGTCGGCTTTACCGATGTCTCCTTCTGACAGGGAGACAGTTTTGGAAGCCATTCACAAGCTGTATTCCCAGCAGGTGATAATCAAGGTACCCCTCCTGCAACAGGGAACGGGGTATTATTCCACACCGTTGTGGTACCGAAGCCGGACGGCTCGGTGAGACCGATTCTAAATCTAAAATCTTTGAACACTTACATACAGAGGTTCAAATTCAAGATTGAGTCACTCAGAGCAGTGATTGCGAACCTGGAAGAAGGGGACTACATGATGTCTCGGGACATCAAGGATGCTTACCTTCATGTCCAAATTTACCCTTCTCACCAAGGGTACCTCAGGTTTATGGTACAGAACTGTCACTATCAGTTCAGACGCTGCCGTATGGATGGTCCACGGCACCCCGGGTCTTTACCAAGGTAATGGCCGAAATGATGATATTCCTTCGAAGGAAGGGAATTTTAGTTATCCCTTACTTGGACGATTCCCTGATAAGGGTAAGATCCAGGGAACAGTTGGAGGTCGGTGTAGCACTATCTCAGGTACTGTTGCGGCAGCACGATTGGATTCTCAATATTCCAAAATCGCAGCTGGTTCCGACGACTCGTCTTCTGTTCCTAGGGATGATCCTGGACACAGTCCAGAAAAAGGTGTTTCTCCCGGAGGAGAAAGCCAGGGAGTTATCCGAGCTAGTCAGGAACCTCCTAAAACCGAGCCAAGTCTCAGTGCATCAATGCACAAGGGTTCTGGGTAAAATGGTGGCTTCCTACGAAGCAATCCCATTCGGCAGATTCCACGCAAGAACTTTCCAGTGGGACCTGTTGGACAAATGGTCCGGGTCGCATCTTCAGATGCATCAGCGGATAACCCTGTCACCAAGGACAAGGGTGTCCCTCCTGTGGTGGTTGCAGAGTGCTCATCTTCTAGAGGGCCGCAGATTCGGCATTCAGGACTGGGTCCTGGTGACCACGGATGCCAGCCTGCGAGGCTGGGGAGCAGTCACACAGGGAAGGAATTTCCAGGGCTTATGGTCAAGCCTGGAGACATCACTTCACATAAATATCCTGAAGCTAAGGGCCATTTACAATGCTCTAAGCTTAGCAAGACCTCTGCTTCAAGGTCAGCCGGTGTTGATCCAGTCGGACAACATCACGGCAGTCACCCACGTAAACAGACAGGGTGGCACAAGAAGCAGGAGGGCAATGGCAGAAGCTGCAAGGATTCTTCGCTGGGCGGAAAATCATGTGATAGCACTGTCAGCAATTCCGGGAGTGGACAACTGGGAAGCAGACTTCCTCAGCAGACACGACCTCCACCCGGGAGAGTGGGGACTTCACCCAGAAGTCTTCCACATGATTATAAACCGTTGGGAAAAACTCGACAGGTATTGCGCCAGGTCAAGGGAACCTCAGGCAATAGCTGTAGACGCTCTGGTAACACCGTGGGTGTACCAGTCAGTGTATGTGTTCCCTCATCTGCCTCTCATACCCAAGGTACTGAGATTGATAAGATGGAGAGGAGTAAGCACTATATTCGTGGCTCCGGATTGGCCAAGAAGGACTTGGTAACCGGAACTTCAAGAGATGCTCACGGAGGATCCGTGGCCTCTACCTCTAAGAAGGGACCTGCTCCAGCAAGGACCCTGTCTGTTCCAAGACTTACCGCGGCTGCGTTTGACGGCATGGCGGTTGAACGCCGGATCCTGAAGGAAAAAAGGCATTCCGGATGAAGTCATCCCTATCCTGATCAAAGCCTGGAAGGATGTAACCGCAAAACATTATCACCGCATTTGGCGAAAATATGTTGCGTGGTGCGAGGCCAGTAAGGCCCGACGGAGGAAATTCAACTGGGTCGATTCCTACATTTCCTGCAAACAGGAGTGTCTATGGGCCTGAAATTGGGGTCCATTAAGGTTCAAATTTCGGCCCTGTCAATTTTCTTCCAAAAAGAACTAGCTTCAGTCCCTGAAGTTCAGACGTTTGTAAAAGGGGTACTGCATATACAGCCTCCTTTTGTGCCTCCAGTGGCACCTTGGGATTTCAATGTAGTTTTTGGGTTCCAAAAGTCACATTGGTTTGAACCACTTAAATCTGTGGAGTTAAAATATCTCACATGGAAAGTGGTCATACTGTTGGCCCTGGCCTGGGCCAGGCGCGTATCAGAATTGGCGGCTTTATCCTGTAAAAGCCCTTATCTGATTTTCCATTCGGACAGGGCGGAATTGAGGACTCGTCCTCAGTTTCTCCCTAAGGTGGTTTCAGCGTTTCACCTGAACCAACCTATTGTGGTGCCTGCGGCTACTAGGGACTTGGAAGACTCCAAGTTGCTAGACGTTGTCAGGGCCCTGAAAATATATGTTTCCAGGACGGCTGGAGTCAGAAAATCTGACTCGCTGTTTATCCTGTATGCACCCAACAAGCTGGGTGCTCCTGCTTCTAAGCAGACTATTGCTCGTTGGATTTGGAGTACAATTCAGCTTGCACATTCTGTGGCAGGCCTGCCACAGCCAAAAATCTGTAAATGCCCACTCCACAAGGAAGATGGGCTCATCTTGGGCGGCTGCCCGAGGGGTCTCGGCTTTACAACTTTGCCGAGCAGCTACTTGGTCAGGAGCAAATACGTTTGTAAAATTCTACAAAATTGATACCCTGGCTGAGGAGGACCTGGAGTTCTCTCATTTGGTGCTGTAGAGTCATCCGCACTCTCCCGCCCGTTTGGGAGCTTTGGTATAATCCCCATGGTCCTTACGGAGTCCCCAGCATCCACTTAGGACGTTAGAGAAAATAAGAATTTACTTACCGATAATTCTATTTCTCGTAGTCCGTAGTGGATGCTGGGCGCCCATCCCAAGTGCGGATTGTCTGCAATACTGGTACATAGTTATTGTTACCAAAAAATCGGGTTATTGCTGTAGTGAGCCATCTTTTCTAGAGGCTCCTCTGTTATCATGCTGTTAACTGGGTTTAGATCACGAGTTATACGGTGTGATTGGTGTGGCTGGTATGAGTCTTACCCGGGATTCATAAATCCTTCCTTATTGTGTACGCTCGTCCGGGCACAGTATCCTAACTGAGGCTTGGAGGAGGGTCATAGGGGGAGGAGCCAGTGCACACCAGGTAGTTCTAAAGCTTTACTTTTGTGCCCAGACTCCTGCGGAGCCGCTATTCCCCATGGTCCTTACGGAGTCCCCAGCATCCACTACGGACTACGAGAAATAGAATTATCGGTAAGTAAATTCTTATTTTCTCAAGGAAATTGATTCAGCCCACAAAATGGCAGCCCCGTTGCAGCCAGCGTTTTAAAATGATTGTGCTCATTTCACTCCCCCCGCCCGTATGATTGAAGAATTTCATGTACAGACATGGATCGTGGTAGCGTCAGCAAAATGTAGTTGGAGTTCAAGCACCCACTTATGTTTAGATGACGGAAACTCTTTAGTAATATAGAGGTTATCTTGAAGATGGTTTTAGAAAATAGTTTGATGTGCATCGCTTACGGCCGTACCTTAGCGATGCTATTGGGGTCAGTGTGCACCAAGCGCAGATAATGCTGTCAGATGCTAGGGTTAGAAGTTTATCCATTTTCTGGAATTATGTGGCAACTGGAAGTACTTATTCTGATATCTCTCCGCTCAGAGTAGATATCTGCCAAGAAAATATTTTCTACCTCATCATTTCTGCAGCATTGCCATTCTACCATAAATATAGATACAAATAGAAAACCTGGCGCTACATAGGATGACAGGGAGATTGATGAGAGAGCTTATATTAAACAAAATGTTGACAAATGGAAAACTTTACAGAATAAAGATGAGGTTTAGGTTTAACATAACTTAACAAGATATATTGTATTCCATGGATAGCCTGAAGGTAAAACTATTTGTCTAAAATTAAATGAAAAATATGTAAGTGTATATAAGTGATGTCGTCACATCAAGTTTTTCTAAAATTGAAGGTGAATTCATTGACACTGAGCTCTGGAAACCCCTTTCACTTAGACCTATCCATCACTGTAGCTGAGAGTGGAGTTTCCTCCCCACCCACCAGGAGACAGAGCTGGTGGGAGTCTGTTTAGTCCTCTTCAATGAGAAGAAGACTGGTCCCATTCAGCCTGCAACTGTCACTGCTGCAGGCAATGTGGTGGATTGCAATTGTTACAAGGGAGATCATCTAAAATAGGGACTGATTGTTTTTTACATATATATATATATATATATATATATATACTGGCAGTCACATGACAGACCCGACATCCCGACTTTTAGAATGCCGACAGGGGACAGGGTAATTAATTTACTCCTTCCCTGCCCCCTACCCTAACCCGCCTGGGGTGGCGGCTAAGGCAAAGATAGTGAAGGTGACTGCTAAGGCTAAGTCACGGGGTGGCAACTAAGGCTAAGACTCGGGCAGTGGTTGCTCCGACTAACCCCCCTGTAGTGCCTAACCCTGTCCTCGATCCCAGGACCTAACCCTAACCCTCACCCCAATACTTACCTTCTGGCTGCCGCTGGATGGTGTTCCGGAACCGGGATTCTGTGTGAAGCCCAAACGCAACAGGGTTTGCTAAACTGTCATTTTAGACACGTCTAGTAGCACCCAAGTTAATTTTGATGGTGAGCTGCTCCACTGTAGCATGTCGGTCGGCCCTCAACCACCTTTGTAGCTGACGTTCACCGCTCAGATCAATGGTACGTGGTGCTCCGCAGTTTCCACATTGGTTATTCGCAACGGTGCCATTTTCCTGTTACGATACACTTTCACCACAGCAGCAGGCGAGCAGTCCACAAACTGCCCTGTTTAAGAAATACTGCCATCCTTGGCCCGAAAGCCGTTAATCATCCCTTTTTGCAACTTGGATAAATCACCCCTTTTACCCACGACATCAAAGAGTGATATGTGTGCAGATGGCATATCGCACACCTTATATACCCACCAAGCCAGCGCATGACACGTGACGTACTTCATGGGCTACGTGCTGCCAACGTCAAATGTAGTCGGTGGTCAAAATAATGAGACTTGACCATGTGCGTATATATATATATATATATATACACACACACAGGTTGAGTATCCCTTATCCAAAATTCAGAATCCCACAATTTTGGGTCCCCTACTGAGATAATGACATATATACATATATATGATGTGTCAGTATCTCCTCAGTAGGGGAGCAAAAAATGTATGATTTTGAATTTTGGATAAGGGATACTGTATGTATATATATATATACAGTTACAGATAGTGGAGCACCATCTGCAGCAGAGTAAAAAGATGATTCAATATTAATGCAAAAATATATTGCGCTTCGCGTTAGTAGTATCCTGTTCGGGATTTACCACCGTAGCATATGGCGACCGTAGCACTCCGTGGGAAGCATTCCATCAACTTTATGGGATTATTTTTTTTATTGTTTGTTTTCTTTCAGAATTTCAAAAGAATGCTGTTGGTTTCTACAATTTAAAAATAGTAGTAAATGTAATGCGGCCATACATCTGTGCTGCTGCAATTCCCCGTTCTGACGATCTGATCCACTGGTGGACATCAATATTGGACGTTCCTTAAGAGAATCCAGGAGGAATGTGTAAAAAAGTCAGCGACTAGCCAATTCCGAACATTTTAGGGTCAGAATAGCGGACTGGAGATTGTCTAACATGTTGGATTTCTCTGATCCCCCAGTATTGGCAGAACAGGGAATTGCCCCAATACAGGATAGATGTATGGGCTCCTTTATTCTTTATTCTTCAGACTTCAGTCGTACTTTACTCATACAGTATTAGAAAAACAAGCAGCAGTAGTGTTGCTTAGCAACCAAGAGAGTATGTAATAAACACTTCTCAGACATTCGGTCCAGCACAATACTTAACATGTAAAAGGTTTTTTAGCTTATTAACATTAGCTACTGTATGGCATTTTTGCATTACATATTGCTTTCCTTACTACTGTATTCAGGTGCATTTCTCCCCAGGTTCAAATACAAATCAGCAACATGTGAAAAGAAGAAAATATATGCTTCCATGAACTTAAAATCTCCCCTAACTGTGGGGGACATGTACTAAGCAGTGATAAAAGTGGAGAAGTGAGACAGTGGAGAAGTTGCCCATGGCAACCAATCAGCAGTGACGTAACATTTACAATTTGCTTACTATAAAAGTTTACAGCGTAGCTGATTGGTTGCCATGTGCAGCTTCTCCACTGGCTCACTTCTCCACTTTTATCACTGCTTAGTACATGTCCCCCTTTTACAAAAGTGGAAGACTTGGATGGAGATAAACTACCGACCAACCAGCTCCTAACTGCCATTTTTCAAACCCAGCCTCTGACATGACAGTTAGGAGCTGATTGGCTGGTACTTTAGCTCCATCTACTTTATCTCCAACTAAAGCTTAGTAAATAGACCCACCATTCATTTTTTTATGCAATAAATAAATAATAAAAGGAGAAAAAATTAGTTTCATTTTTATTTTTGTAATCCCTCATAGACCTTGGTCAATTATTATTATTGTTTTAAACATTGTATAGGCTTGGGGTACTTTTTTGTGTGAGTGTGCATTACAATTTGAATTAGTGTAATCCTGGTCCCACACGTTGCTATATCATGTTGTTAGATGAGATGTTAGAATACATCATGCAGCTACACGATTACATGGACAGGCAATTTCTGCTCACGCGTGGCTAAATTAGACAGTGCAGTTGCTAGCTTTACTGTAGGTGGTCCGGAGTGGATTAAAGGAGATGGTACTTGCCGATTATCGCAGAATGCCTGTGACTATTCATGAAAAGTGAATGATCTCCATGTGAGCATCTGCCAATCCCTCTAACGCCAGACCAAACAGAGAAGCTGCAGCAGGACAGCCAGGATGAGAGCCAGGATGATGATTCAGCTTCAGTTATCATACTCTTCACACTGAGACAATATGACACGTTTCATGGGATCAGTTCCCAACCATGCCCACACTTCACACAGAGCTACCCAGCAAATCTCCTGGAGTATAGAGTGGAAAGGCTTCTCCCGGAACAGCCAGGAGGCTCCTGAAAATCAGGTGGCACTCCTGGCCACCTGAAAAGAAGGTAAGTCTCCTGGAGCTGGCCAGGCATGGCTTATGTTAAGACGCCTATCTGTTCTTGCTGGCAGCTGCTCCCTGGTCCAAACACAGTAGGAGACTTGGTAGAAGAAGCTGCTAATCCCGGGAATGTGCAGTTGAACCATGCAAGCTTACCCTGTTGGTCAGGTATGTTTCTGGCAAAAGCTTTCCCTTTGCAAGTGGAAGTCAGGCTTCCAGTGCACTGCACTTGGATGAAAAGGCAAGGGCAGGTTTTGCAGAAGTAAAGGGAGCCAGGATTGGCTAGCGCAGTGGTTCCCAAACTGTGTGCCTAGGCACCCTGGGGTGCCGCAAGGCTCTGGCAGGAGTGCCTCAGGTTAGTGGTCCAGGACCAAATCAAATTATATAGGGTCAAAGGCAAATCCAGTACTAGTGGCTGCCAATCTTAACACACGTGGACAATCAGAAGCACAACTGTACACATCACATAACTGACCCTACGGATGAGAGGTAGGCACAATTTACTTAATTGAACATTTATCAAGAATTTTTTTTTAGCCTACAGGTGCCGTTAAAAAAATGCTGATACTCTAGGGCGCCGTGATTCGAGAAAGTTTGGGAACCACTGGGCTAGCGCAATGGTCCTCCCACCGCTAGTAACCAGTATCACCAAGGATCTGACTGTCACTTAGTTGCCCTGTTGATTTATTAGAAAATCTCTTGATAAAGGTTCTTTATAGCCCTTCTCTGTAAATAACTCATCTTGAAACAAAAAGTATTCACATGTATGTAGATTAATTTTTTTGGTGTTTTTTTTTTTACTGCAAACATTATACTGGAGAAGCAGAGAATGAACAGTCCTCAGGGATTATGGGTAGAGCATGTAAATAACTTCTAATATGCCCATAAAACAGCTATGCAAATGAGAAGGCAACAAATAGAGCCACACATGTCTAATCATAAATCCAATGCGCAGATACTTGTTTTATTATGTCCTTTTTCATCTTAAAAGCCATACTGTCATAGCCAGATTAAGGGTGGGGCGCAGGGCATACTGTACCCCGGGCCCTCCTTTGACATTAATAGTTTTCCCTTTTATGCAGCAGCAGAACCAGGCAGCCAGAATGCAAGTAGCACAGTATGCAAAGACACAGAAGTATCAAGTTTCATGAGCTACCGACGGAGCTTTCCGACCAGAGGAGAGAGAGGAGGATGGAGAGAGCTGTAAGTGACACGGGGATCCTAGCTTCTCCTTCTCCCCAACTGGCTGTCTGGTTCCTGTGTAACCTGTTATTTAATGAGGGTCTAGGGAGAGACACACACACACACACACACACACACAGTCCTCCTGAGTCCTGTCCCAGTGTGTAAGTAGTACAGAGGCTTCTGCTATTCTTGCATGTGACAACATAAATGATAGATTTTATTTTTTCTATGTGTGTTTCAAATTGGCTTAAGTTGTCTTTGTTCTACTACAAGTACATTTTAAAAAATAATTGTCTTTGGGGGCGTGGCCTGGAGGCTGACCAGGGTGGCTGCACATACAGGGAGCTCTCTATCCCCTGTGGAAAATATCCCCTTGTTTTCCTCCCCTCACCCCCTGATTGCACCACCATACCTTCCACTGCACCACTAAGACCCCCTCACATTGGTGGACCCGTGCTGCGGAGTCGGGAAGCCGGTATACTGGCTTCTGCGGACTGCGGCCTGTCCACCCACCTGAAGCCGGGGCCTCGAGTTCAGTCCGGCGCCACTCGTCGCGGGGGCCGTCCGCCTCTGGGGAACCCGAAGTGCCCGCTCAAGACTCCCAGCTCGAATCTGTGCAGCCGAACCCCCCTTACCTGACATCTGGGATCGGCGGTGCTGCAAGAGGGAGAAGAACCCGACTGGTCGCGGCTGCGAGAGGCCCGGAATCCCCACGGCGGCGGCCATCTTGCATCTCGGGACCCGGACGGGAGGACGGAGGACGTGCGGCCCGGGGATCCCCCCGGCGAAGTGGTAAGCCACTTCCCCTGCTCTTGCCTCCCTGCGGTGCTCCCTCCTTCTGGGCCCCAGCGCACACCACCTGCGGACGGCCGCCGTCGGCGGCCCTGACACGCTGGAGGGGCTGGACGCAACTCCATCCCCCCCCCTCCTGTGACCTCAATCTGGGACTGACTCTGTCCCCCTCCTGGGCCTGAGGGAACCTGCTCCACTTCCATTGCCTGGAGATCTTCCTATACTGCCTCTCGGGGAGTGCCGGCCCGGATCCCCCCCAGCTTCCGGCTCCCTGCAGCCTACTCCAGCGGCGGCCATTTTGTGGGTCTCCGGGACTGCAGTTCCCCTCTGCCTCCAACCACCTAAATCCCGCTGGGGCCTACACTGGAGCTCACCCGAGGGCCGTTTCCATACCGGTCCACGGTCCTCTCCCCCCGCCGGGACCCAGCCGCGGGACTACCTCGGTCACTGGCTGGTCCATGCCCGGGACCCGCCCCCGTGGTCCCCGAGCGGTGGAGATCGTCTCCGGGGCCCCCCCTCCTGCGGCTTCGGATTATCAGCCTCCAGTCCGGGGCTGGGTGCCCTCCCTCTGCTCTCTTGAGCCTCCCTGGGCAGGCTCCATCTGCCGGGCTCGGCTGATGTCCACACCATGATGCCTCCCTAAACCCCCTGATTCACCTTCCCTGGCCCTGAGCCTCACTGCAGGAGCGCCGCCTCCATTTCCCACCCTGCTCTCCACCCACCCCCCCTGTGCTCCCAAGATGACCAGGGGTAACAAAAAATCCCAGGGGTCCGACCTCACGCCATTTCTAACCAAAAAAAGCACTCCAGCCACGAACAGGCCTGACAATCCCGGCCCATCCCAAGGTCCCTCCGAATCGGAGACCGAAGATGACGATCTCACCCCCCTTACCCGCAAAGACTTCCTCTCCCTCCTTAAGGAGATGCGGGACATCAAGTCCTCAGTCCAGGCTCTACACTCCTTGAAATCCGATATAGCCGATATCGGCTCCAGAACCGACCAACTTGAAAGGAGAGTGGAGGAAGTGGTAACATTCCAGCAAGTAGCAGAGACCGATCTTCATCAACTCTGTCAGGATGTTGCCCACCTCCGGGAGGAGAACGAGGACCAAGACAATAGAGCAAGGAGAAATAATATGAGGATCCGGGGCATTCCAGAGGAGGTCGAGGCGACTCATCTTGAGCTTTACCTCAAACGTCTCTTCCCACACCTGTCGCCTGACACCCCTGAGGAGCATCTCCTACTGGACCGAGCCCATCGGGCCTTACGGCCTCGCTCCCAGGACTCCTCCCAGCCCAGAGATGTCATCCTCCGAATGCACTACTTTACAGCGAAGGAGGCCGTCATGAGGGAGGCCCGACGACTGGGCTCTGTGACTTTCCAAAATACCCCGCTCCAAATTTTTCAGGATTTATCCCCCCTAACCTTAGCTAAACGCAGGGACTTTAAACCCATCACCTCCCTGCTCTCCCGTCACAACGTGAAGTACCGTTGGGGTTTCCCTTTCCGGATCCTAGTGTGGCACCAAGGGAAGCTCCTCACAGCCAGAGACCAACCTGAGGCCCAAACGCTCCTCTCCAGACTGGGCATCTCCGCTCCTGACCAAGATGTCCATTCTCCACGCCTCCCACCACGGACACAGCGGGTCTCACTTCAATCTCCTCGCTCCGAGTGGTTCACGGTGCCATCCTCTGCGGCCTCCCAGGCTCCACCTCCAGTTCCCTGAGAACTTTTACCTCTCTGCGCTACCACTCCCCACATTGAATTGGGGCGATCACTCCTGGTCGTATCCCCCCATCAGAGGCGCTACTTTACTTTAGGTTCCCCGTAACCTTGCCTCTTGATCCCTTAGTTCCCTCACAAATGTTTTGTTGTTATCCCTTGTTGAATTGTTACAATGTTTAAAAGCTTAAATGCCTAACTGCCTACAAACTCGAAGCTCTCCCTTCTGATATGTTTCCATGCTGACACTTGATTTACTCTCTTCCACCCCCCCCCCTTCCTATTCCTCGCCCTTTGGGGCTGGCGCTCCGGCTGTCTTCTCCTCCTGTCTTCTCTCCAGCTCTCTCCCTCAGGTACCCCCAGGGGAGGCTTGCCTCCTGTCCTTTCCCGAGCGGCTCGTGATCCGCGATCTGGACCCCATGCTGCACCCCCACAGGGCCCCAGGCCCTACTGCTGACCTAGGTGCTCCCCCGACACCTAGTATTCCTTCCCCTTGTCAGCTCTACCGGTCCTGGCCTCCTCCGCCAGATGACCACCCACCCTCCCACCCCCTCCGGTCTTCTTTCCCTCCCCCCCTCCTCTGACCACACTCTCTCTCACATTATATACCTCCGATCTGTCTCCCCCTCCCCCCTCTCCACCTTTAACCACCTCCGCCCTTTCAAATCCGCCGACCTCACTGTTGCCTGCCCATGGGTCTCCGGGTACTCTCTCATAATGTGAAGGGCCTGAATAGCCCTCAAAAGAGGGGTAAGCTCTTTGCTTCCCTTAAACACCATGGAGGCGATCTGATCTTCCTACAGGAAACTCACTTCGTACACGACTCTCACCCTACCCTCCAATGTAAACCATTCCCTGTCTCCTTTCACGCCTGCGATCACTTGGCCAAAAAACGTGGAGTAGCGATTTTAATGGCCCGCCACCTCTCTTTTGAACTCCTAGACTCTCATACTGACAAAGACGGCCGGTTGCTTGTCCTGGTGGGGAAACGTAATAATAATCTATGCACCCTGGTTAACGTTTACGCCCCTAACCAGCGACAAGAATGGTTCTTTACAAGGCTAGATAATCTCCTCACCCGAGTCCACCAGGGCGACCTTATACTTGCAGGCGACTTCAACTCCGTCCTCAACCCACAGCTAGACCGCTCTTCCTCTTCCCTTACTCCTTCCCCATCGGACTCCCTCCGCTCTAGATCCCTCCTCCGACTTATGCGCTCTCAACTCCTCTACGACTCATGGAGGATAAAAGATCCCTCTGCCCGCGATTATACCTTCTACTCTGCCCCTCATAATTCCTACTCCCGCATTGATATGGTCCTGCTCAGTCATGATCTTGCTCTGAATCTCCGCGATGCCCATATTCACCCATTAGTATGGTCCGACCACGCTCCCATCTCCTGCGACTTGGCAGGTTTGGTTTCCCGTCCTCGCCCTATGACATGGCGCCTCAACGACTCCCTCCTACACAACCCTGAGATTAGGTCCCATCTTCATGACAAAATCTCTGATTATTTCACCTTAAATGACTCCCCCGATATCTCCAGATATGGCTGGCGCATAAGGCTGTTCTTCGTGGACACCTCATCAGCCTAGCCTCAAAAGCCAAAAAGCAATCCCTTTCCCAATACAACAGGCTCTCCATTAAACTCCACGCACTTGAGACCCAACACAAGGCGTCCTCCGACCCAACGGTCTTGTCCGAACTTCGCACCATTAAGGCGGAACTTGATCTCCTCCTTACTACACGAGTGGCCAAGCGTCTTAAGTGGCTTCGCCAGTCCTTTTATGAGAAGGGTGACAAGGCGGACAAGATCCTGGCGGCTCGACTCCGCTCCACGAGAGCCAAAACCAACATTGTCACTATCAGAAACTCTCTCAATCAACTTGTCCAGGATCCCATCGCCATTAGAGCCGCTTTCCAATCTTACTACACCGATCTATACAACCTCCCGCCCCCTCCACCGGGCTCCTCCCCCCGACCTCGATCCGACCTTATCTCCCACTTTCTCTCTGCTTCTAATCTACCCAGACTACCCCAGGACGCCTTGGACCTTCTTAACGGAGAGATTACGGTGGATGAAATCACCCAGACTATACTCATGCAAAAAATCGGCAAATCCCCGGGTCCGGACGGGTTCACGGCTCTCTATTACAAAAAATTATCTGCCCTTCTCTCCCCCCACCTACACTCTCTGTTCAATAGGATTGTCCAAGGCGACCCTTTTCCCCCTGAGATGCTAGAGGCTAGAATTGTGGTGATCCCCAAAGAAGGCAAAGATCCCCTTAACTGCGCTAGCTATCGCCCCATATCTCTCCTGAACTTAGACCTGAAAATCTTTGCTAAAATTCTGGCCAATCGTCTTAACCCATACCTCCCTTCCCTTGTTCACTACGACCAAGTAGGGTTTATCCCGGGCCGCCAGGCAAGAGACAACACCAGACGAGCTATTGACCTTATACATATCTCGAATTCCAGGGGATCCCCTACTATCATGCTCTCCTTAGATGCCGAAAAAGCATTTGACCGGATCTCCTGGGAATTCCTGAAACCCGCCTTGGAGGCTTATGGCCTGTCCGGGGGCTTCCTCACTAGCATCCTAGCATTATACTCCACCCCCTCTGCCACCGTCCTTATCAATGGTACCCCATCCGCCCCACTTAGTATTTCCAATGGCACACGTCAGGGCTGCCCCCTCTCCCCCTTAATATTTGCCCTCATCATAGAACCCCTTGCCTCTCAAATTAGAACACATCCGGATATACACGAAATACAGGTAGGCCCCACAGATCCCAAAATTTCCCTCTTCGCAGACGACATCCTACTCTCCCTGACCCAGCCCCTTATTTCACTCCCAAACTTATTCTCAGTTCTACAAGCCTATAGCCTTATTTCAGGCTATAAGATCAACTACTCCAAATCTGAGGCCATGATGCTACATATCCCCCAACATGAGGCTGACTCCCTTCGCGACAACTTTAAATTTAAATGGCAGCCCACGAAGATTAAATACTTAGGGATCTACCTAACCCCGCGCTATGACTCCCTGTTCCGGGAAAACTTCCCGCCCCTCCTCACCAACACACTAGCCGACCTGACCTCTTGGAACAGTCTCTTCATCTCGTGGCTGGGCAGGATCATAGCAGTTAAAATGACCATAATCCCCAAATGGCTCTACCTTTTCCAGACTCTTCCTGTAGCAGTCCCGGCCTCCTTTCTCCGCAATATCCAACGAGCCCTTATACGCTTTATTTGGAACCACAGGCCTCCCCGCATTGCTGCCAACACTCTGAAAAGATCAACCTCCACGGGAGGCAGAGGCCTTCCCGACGTCAAGTTATACTACCTCGCCTCCCACTTATCCCACATTGTCACTTCATACGCTCCTCCAGGGTCGATATCCTGGTTGGACATCGAGGCAGCCTTCATTGGCATCCCAGACCTGACCCCCTTATGGGGACTCTCCTCCACCTCTCGACCCCCAACCTCTAAACTTCTTCCCACTATCAAATTCAACCTCAAAACCTGGGACACCCTCTCTCTGAAGTGGGGTCTCACTACTACACCCTCACCCTTGACCCCCATCTGGCAGAATCCCATGTTTCCCTCCGGACTCTCAATTACGAGATCCCGGACGTGGATAACACTGGGCCTTAAATTCCCAATCGACTTTGCCGATCGGGGCCAATGGCTGTCCCTGCCTGACCTCCAGCAGAAAATCCCCTCACAACCACTCAATCCCTTCCAATTCCTACAAATACGCCACTTTCTAACCTCCCTCCCCCCCACCGCCTTACTTCGTGCCCTTACTCCCTTTGAATCCCTATGTGTCAACTCCCACTCCTCCAAAAGCATAATCTCCCAACTTTACTCTCTCCTACTGGAATCCTCCCTGCCTTTATCCCGGCCCCATGAACTCGCATGGGAACGGGACCTCGGGCCTCCACCCGAAACTGAAGACTGGGAGGACATGAGACTAGGGATTGCTAAATGCTCTATTGCCACCGCCTTTAAGGAAACGGCCTACAAAGTTTATTACCGCTGGTACTACACCCCCGACCATCTTAACAAATTTTTCCCGTCCGCCTCTCCGGCCTGCTGGAGGAACTGTGGAGCTAGAGGTACTATGCTCCACATATGGTGGACTTGCCCGGTTATCATGTCCTTCTGGGATTTGGTCCACTCGCTCCTCAACTCACTTCTAGAATCTCCTATGCCGAAAGATCCTTGGATCTCCTTACTGTGTTACCCCCCCCCCACACACACTTCTCAATAAATTCTCCCAAAAGCTGACCTCACACATTCTAGCGGCAGCGAAATCACTGATCGCCCTCAACTGGAAGAGCCCCTCACCACCTTCCCTACTATCCCTTAAAGCTAAAATCTGGCACATCGCCTCCATGGAAAAGATCACCTATTACCTCCACGACCGGGGCCACGTCTTCGAGCAAGTCTGGGCCCCCTGGCTCGCCGCTGAACGTGGCTAGCCGTTCCCCTCCATCTGCCCCCGCTCCTCCCGCAGACCCATGGGCACCCACCACCTTCTGTCTCCGACATTCCTCTTTAACCCCACTCCTATCTTTCTCAATTAACTCTTCTTCCTATTACCCTCTCTCTCTTCGTCTCTTTCCTGTCTCCCCTCTATTATGATCTCGTTGTTCTCGAGATATATATTATGTATGAACATAAATGTGGTTCTTCCCCCCCCTCTTCCTCCCCTCCCCCCCCCCCCCCCACTGATCCCCATGTTTGAACTCGACTGTTTTCCCACACCGATTAACCCTGTTATGTATCTGAAAATTGCGGTCTATCTTGGACGCTGGCTATGTTGGCCGCCTGTCCCATGTATTTCTAGAATGCCTTCTCAATGTACCTGACCACGTATAAATAAAGAATTAAAAAAAAAAAAAAATAATTGTCTTTCAATTAGGTGGCACTATAAATAGTACCCAGGCTTTATTAAACTATTAGTTTAAATCTAATACAGGTTGAGTATCCCTTATCCAAAATGCTTGGGACCAGAGGTATTTTTGTTATCGGATTTTTCCGTATTTTGGAATAAATGCATACCATAATGAGATATCATGGTGTTGGGACCTAAATCTAAGCACAGAATGCATTTATGTTACATATACACCTTGTACACACAGCCTGAAGGTAGTTTTAGCCAATATTTTTAATAACTTTGTGCATTAAACAAAGTGTGTGTACATTCACACAATTCATTTATGTCACATATACACCTTATACACACAGCCTGAAGGTCATTTAATACAATATTTTTAATAACTTTGTGTATCAAACAAAGTTTGTGTACAGTGAGCCATCAAAACACAAAGGTTTCACTATCCCACTCTTACTCAAAAAAGTCTGTATTTCGGAATATTCCGTATTTCTGAATATTTAAGTATATGGGATACTCAACCTGTATACACCATTGGTTTAAATTTAATATACACAATTCAGACATCCCAACATGACCCCTTCCTGGAGGGAGAAAATGTTGTCTATCTGGACTTTCCTCTTAAGTTATGATTGCAATCACCTGTGTGAAACACCTTTCTTATAAATTAATATATGACACCAATCTAATATTAAGTGGGAAGACCAGGTAGAGATCATTTTGTCCCTCCCGGAATGGATCATGTTGGGAGGTATGCACAATCTAATATCCACCAGCACTGGCTTTACCTATTACATTGACCATAAATAACTGGAATTGGTCCTGGACCACCAATTCATCCCTGCAAGTGCCCCGAGGCACCCAAGGGTGCCTAGGCACACAGTTTGAGAACCATTAAGCTAGAGCAATTCTGATCACACTGAAAGGATTGGATGAGATGTTTCCGGGACTGAGGGAAAATCCTGTAGCCCCCCTTCCCCGCAGGGCCATCTTAATGTATGGGCTCACTGGGCATCTGCCCAGAGGCTCACGATTCTAGTGGCCTTTGAGCAGGGGCGGGCTGGTGTATCTGGATCTTCTTGGAAGGCAGGTAGAGAATGCTCTACACACAATCAGTGAGGACAGGCAGCATTCTCTACCTCCCTCCCAGCCTGCAGCCAGATAGTGAATGGCTGTCAGCATGCTGATTGGTGGATTGCTGGAGCTATCCACTAATCAGAGTGCTGACAGCCATTCACTGTATGGAAGCAAGTGGAAAGATGGTGCAGGGCCACAGAAATTGATACATAGCTGTATACCACCAACAAATTTAATACAGACGACCATTGACGGCACACATAACCAAGGAGTTTTTTTCCATTGTGGGACATGTGTAGGATGCACAGTAACTAACGTAAAGAGTACTGCACCCACGCGCAGCATAAAATCCGTGAGTAATACATACGAGTTTAAAATCAAGGATAGGTTAACATGTCACAGTAAGGGCATTATATACATCCTTCTGTGCCCATGTGTTAAACACTATGTAGGAAGAACAATAAGACCATTGAAAGTTAGAATTGGTGAACATGTACGCAACATCAGGAAAGGCACAGAAGAGCATCCGCTATCCCTACACTTCAAAGAATTCCATAACTCGAACCCTGCATTACTTAAATTTACTGGATTGAAAGAGGTTAAAAGGAACTGGAGAGGAGGTGATTTCATCCATAGAATAAACAAGGAAGAACTGTGCATGATTATTAGTTTAGGGACACTGGCTCCCAAAGGACTCAATATTGAAAATGAAATCAGGTCTGTTATCTGTAAATAAAACCATTTTTTCCATCTAAAATCAGTTATATTCACCCTAAATAGTAGGTGAAAATTCATGTTTCTTTCACCAGTCTAACTCATGTAATACCCCATACTTAGTATTCTGCCAGACACTATGAAGGGATAAAGAGGTGGAGCCATAAACTACGTGTTTTGTTCATATGTTTGTAAATCCAGTCATCAGGACACAGAGACATGTGAGTTCACTGCTGTGTTGTTTATTCCATCACCAACTCCAGACGCACTGCACTCTGGACCACCCACTTCCCAGCATCCCCCTGGTCCTAGGGACCATCAGTGAAGATTAAGGCTTACACAGATTAGTAAGGGAATGTCTACAAATATTAAGCATTCTAATACACTAACATCACATCCTCTTTTCTTTAAAGATAAGCCCTATACGCTTCAATGCAACAATTAACAACGTCATATTAAGAACATCATCTAACACGTTTCAATGAGTCTCTCAGGTCTGCGTATTTCCCTTTTGGGTCTTTCACACACAGTCTGTGTTTCATCGACCATGTTGGACCTTTCTAGAATCGTGGTTGGTTCACCATTATCAGGATCATAATACATGTCAGATGAAGGGTATTCTTCAGTCATGTTGTCTTCATTATGGTTAGATTGAGATCTTAAATCCACCCGATTTCTTCTTACTTCCGTTCCATGCTCTGTACGTATAGTATAAGATCTTGGTGCTACTTGTGCTTGCACAATACCTTTCTGCGACCAAATACCTTTCTCGTGATCTCTGAGACGGACTTGGTCACCTGATTTTAGATCAGATAAGCATCTTGTTCGCCTGTCATGGAACAGTTTCTGTTTCGCCTGTTGACGTTCCTTACTCAGTCTGACCAACGCTGAGTTATGTGTATTAAGCAGTTCATCATGTATCGGGAGATTTGCTCTAATCCTCCTTCCCATCAGCATTTGTGCAGGAGAAAGTCCATTCTGTAAAGGTGTACTGCGGTAGATTAAAAGACTTTTGTAGAAATCTTCTTTACCTTCTTGAGCTTTTTTCATGAGACTCTTTACAGTTTTTACTGAACTTTCCACCAACCCATTTGAGCGTGGATAGTGGGGACTTGCCGTAGTATGGACAAATTCCCACTCATCAGCAAATTGTCTAAATTCAGCACTGGAAAACTGAGGACCATTGTCAGTGAACACTTCCATATGAACACCATGCCTTGCAAAGATTGACTTCATGCAATTGATTACGGCTTTACTAGTAGTTGTATGTAGTGTCTTCACCTCAGGGTAGTTAGAGTAATAATCAGTCACGACGATGTACGTTTTCCCATTGCAATCAAACAAATCTGCGCCAACTTTCTGGTACGGTCTCTCTGGCACTGCGTGAGGACTCAGTGGCTTGACTTGTTGTTTCGGTCTATACGTAAGACATAATTCACATGTAGCTGTAGTCTGTGCTATGTCTTGGTTCATTCTTCGCCAATACATAACTTCACGTGCTCTCCGCTTACATTTTTCTTCTCCTAAGTGGCCTTCATGTATCTTGCACAGCATAGTTTTTCTTAGTCGTGCAGGTATGACAAACCTATTGCCTTTGTAAATAATACCATCGACAACTGTAAGGTCACTGCGGTACATCCAATAATCATGGATAGACAGCGGGCACGCATGTTTTTCTGCTGGCCAACCTTTCAGAAGGATATCTTTCAACACTTTCATTGTGTCATCTGTCTCAGTTTCTTTCCTAATCTGTTCTTGTCTTGCAAGAGACACTGGTAGAGAAGCTACGATCAAATTAACATAGGCTTCTATCTCTTCATCCATCAGACTTTTGGAACCTTCACTTTTGTCCACAGCACGAGAAAGTGTATCAGCAATGTACATGTATTTGCCGGGACAGTACAGCAAGTGTACATCATATTTCTGTAGTCTGATAAGCATTCGTTGAATTCTCATGGGACAGTCATGTAATGATTTAGTCATGATAGCTACCAATGGCTTGTGGTCAGTTTCCACTGCAAATGTTTGACCATACACAAACTGATGAAATCGCTCACATGCATATGTGATCGCTAGAAGTTCTTTTTCTATCTGAGCATACCTTGTTTCAGCACTTGTCAGTGCTCTTGATGCATAGATTACTGGTTGCCATGTATCCTCATGTTCTTGTAACAGCACTGAGCCTAGGCCAAATTGCGAATCATCTGCTGAAATTCTTATTCTTTTCGCAGGATCAAAGAATTTTAACAGTGGTTGCTCTGTAATGATCTTTTTCAAGTTTTGCCAACTTTCTTCTTGTTCATGTGACCACATCCACTCGTTATCTTTGTCCAACAACCATCTAAGAGAGGCTGTTCGTTCAGAGAGTTTTGAAATAAACTTTCCTAAGTAAGTAATCATTCCTAGGAATCTTCTGACGTCGTCTTTGTTGTTAGGGCGTTCCATGTTCACTATGGCTGATATTTTCCTTGGGTCTGGTTTTACACCTTGATCCGAGACCACGTCGCCCATAAAGGTAAGTGTATTCACGCCAAATTCACATTTGTCCTTGTTTAGCTTTAGATTCACTTTCTTGACAAGTTTCAATACTTGTCTCAATCTAGAATCATGTTCTTCCTTTGTAGATCCCCAGACAATAATGTCATCCATCATTGTTTCAACACCTGGAATATGTTCAAATATCATGTGTATCTTTTTGTGATATACTTCTGGAGCAGACAATATTCCATATGGTAGTCGAAGAAATCTGTATCGATCTTCTGGTGTATTAAATGTACAAAGCTTTGAGCTGGCCTCATCTAGCTTCATTTGCCAGAATCCTGAAGATGCGTCCAATTTACTGAACCATTTTGCTCCCGCAAATTGTGACATGATTTCATCTCTGGTTGGTAGTTTGAAATGTACTCGTTTAATAGCTTTGTTTAAATCTCTGGGGTCTAGACATATTCTGAGTTGTCCATTTTTCTTTTCAACAATTACTAAGGAGCTTACCCATTCAGTAGGCTCATCAACTTTCTGTATCACACCCAAGGCTTCCATGTGATTTAACTCTTGTTTCAGTTTTTCTCTCAGCGCAAACAGCATTTTTCTACAGGGGTGTATCACTGAAGAAACTTGCGTGTCTATATTTATTTTATGCTCTCCAGGCAAACAACCTAGACCTTCAAACAAGTCTCTGTATTCTGTAAACATCGATTTGCAGTCATCTTCTACTTGCGATGTCACCATAAAAACTTTCTTTAGCAAGCTTAGTTTCTCACAGGAACTTAATCCTAGAATCGGTTGCACATTTTTATCCACAATCAGTTATGATGTTTTAAACTGTTGTCCCTTATATTTCAGTGTCACTAAGCATGTACCTTTCACTGGAATTTCCTTCCCAGTGTACCCTGTAACTTTCACTTTGGCTGGAGGAATTTTAGGTTATACTCTAAAAGTCTTATAGTCTTGAAACAATATTAAATTCACCTGCGCGCCAGTATCAAGCTTAAAGGGAATGACAATCTTGTTCACAGTTAAAGGGACAATCCATTCTTTCTTATCTGCACTGCAAAGTTCAATGCAATCCACAAAGAATTCCTCTGTTTGTTTAACAGCATGCACTGTGGTTATTTCCCTTTTCATTTTACAGCATTTGGCAAAGTGATTAAGTCTACCACATTTCATGCAGGTTTTACCATAAGCAGGGCACATTTTAGGATTGTGAGCATTTCCACATCTACTACACATTTCCTTATTAGACTGTGGCTTAGACTGCTTCATTCTTGAGAATGGAGGTTTGCTTGGCTCTGTTTTCTGCACTACATGGACAGCAGCATCAACTTCCTTGTGTAACGTTTTGGCTTGAAATCTAGTTATTTCTGCAGATCTGCACATAGTCACTGCCTTTTCTAGTGTTAGGTCTTGCTCTCTCAGCAATCTCTCTCTGAGTCCATTATCAGGTATTCCACTGACAATACGATCTCTAATCAGTGAATCCTTTAAATCACCAAACTCACAGGTTTTACTGAGTGATTGCAGCTCTGTAACATACTGATCAAATCCATCTGCAGACTTCTGATCACATATGAAAAACTTATATCTTTCATATGTCACATTTTTCCTTGGCACAAAGTAATCTTCAAACTTTTGCATTATAGAAGATAGCACCATATTCTGCCCCTCAGCAAACTGAAAACTATTATAAATGTCCAGCACATCCTCTCCTATCACATGGAGGAAAATGGATGCCTTCGTTTTGTCAGCCTCTGTATCAGCTCCACATGCAGCAAGATATATATTAAACCTTTGCTTAAATCTTTTCCAGTTTTCAGACAAGTTACCAGACATCAGCATGCCGGTTGGAGGAGCCAGTTTATCCATGGTTACTCACTGTTTGAATAGAGGAGCACACGGCAGGCTTTGCAGACACTATCACAGCCTTACAGACTGCTGCAGGATTCTTTCACACTCTGAGAGCACTAGCAGTCCAAGTTAAACTTCTTCTGACACCATGTTTTGTTCATATGTTTGTAAATCCAGTCATCAGGACACAGAGACACGTGAGTTCACTGCTGTGCTGTTTATTACATCACCAACTCCAGACACACTGCACTCTGGAGCACCCACTTCCCAGCATCCCCTTGGTCCTAGGGACCATCACTGAAGATTCAGGCTTACACAGATTAGTAAGGGAGTGTCTACAAATATTAAGCATTCTAATACACTAACATCACACTACATACACCCTTTAATTTATCCCTTTTGAATACAGGACATATCTGATAGTACTAGTTCTCACTGCCATTCTGACACTATGATTTAAGCCAGTCTTTTTCACATTAAAGCATATCTTGAGGGTATAGGACCATCCACCTATCAAACTCCTTATTAAGCCTGATTGACAAGCCGGAAGCCAATCGGAAGCCTGACCTTATGACCAATGGAAAATGGTCCCGCCCTGTCAAAACACTTAAAATCCCACAATCCAGATATCCCATTGACTCCCAGAGGAAGATCACAACAGGTCGAAACGTGTTGGAGCTATACACTGAACTGAATTGGACTCAGGACGGACGCCTATTGCAAAGAGGAACAGCACGGCACATCTCTTCTACATTAGCCCGGTCACGTGACCCGGAATCCCGGAAGCAACCGGTTGCCAAGCGACGGGAGGAGAAAGAAGCCTGGGACAGTACGCGGTGGACGGCAGAGGGGAAAGGAGAAGGCAAGCCTCTGTAGGAGGTTGAGAGGCGCGGCCAGTTGCTCTGAGAGCTCCGTCCACGGGCATCTCACCCCCAAGACAGGCGTGCACCATAAGCTGGAAGCCCCACAGAGTGTATCCGAACCAGACACACTGCTCGCGGCGGGAGGTGGAACGGAGCGCGCAAGTCCGGAGAACTTAATTTCCATTTCTGACCGAAGCCTGCACTGCTTCTGCCCACTGTTAATCATTGAACAAACCCTTTGGGAAAGACAAACTATGCAGCACAGACCAGTGGGATCATCACTTTTTCTTTTTTCTTATTATTAGTGCACAAACTGTTTGGTAAACTTAAAGCAAGATCCTTACATCTGCTAAATAGTGAATTCAGGCCAAGGCACCCAGTGGCTGCATGAACCTACTGACATTTGTCTTGAAAGAGATACCCTTTCAGTGGACTTAGCATTTCAATAAAAACGTTATAATGTTTATTTTGCTTAATCATTTAGCACACACAGTTCTGATTACCAGTGTATGTTTTCCACCTCATAGCATAATCTCCTAACTTAACACCCATACAACCAACATAAGGGGCTGAGCGCTGTTCACTGTGCATTTATCCACATTTGTGCATTTAAAATTTAACAAAAAGCTTCCATTGGAAAAATGGTCTCGATGTCACTGGCAGGGGTGGGGGAGGACTGGCATAGAGCAGCTTCGTAGAGGACTTCTGATGAAGCTAGGTGACCGTGCCTAGGGAAACGCGTTAAGTGTTATAAGCTGCCACCACATCGCTCTATTTGAATGAGGATCCAGAAGTGGACTTTTGACCTTTATTCCTTGCCATTGGAATATTCCTTGTGGGACTGCACCATCTTACAGCATTGATTAGAAGGACCAAGTCACTGCACAAACATCACAGCTTGCTTGCTGATACCATATAATCACTTGGAGGTTCCATCACCACGGGTAACACCAGCTGTATTTAAACAAGATTCCCAAGGGAACTTTACTTCTTTTAGTCCGGGATCCCATGTGGACATTATCTAGCAGCTACATCATAATTCCACTTCTCAGTATTTATATATGCCAAATTTGCATGTTCTTTTAGTAATAAGTATATGTGGTACATTTGTTTTTTACTAAATAAATTTATGTATTTTGAACTATCCATCCACCTTTATCATTGGAGAAACACTAATTAGCACCAGTTTTCTTCTTCTTTTTTTATAGAGCAGCTTTGCCCAGGCTTGTTTTGGGGACTTGGGTAATGGACATGCCTACCAGGGAGGCACAGCATGGCCCCAAGATGGAGTTGTGCTACAATAAAGAGGACCCAACATGATTGGCCATGCTCCCTAAGTAGGAGGGCCCAAAACCTCACATGACAGCATCAGGCAGGTGTAAAAACCTCTGCAGCCAACAATGAACCAGGAAACCCTGGCAAAATGTCTAATACCTAGAGCTCTTAGAAATATCCCATCAAAAAACAAGAGCTCTTGCTCTGAGATGTGGACAGGGGCATCAAGTGTGTAGGACAGGGGGAGGGGCCGGGCAGAAAAAACTGGGACCCAGGTCTGCCAAAGAGGTGGTCATGCACACAACATGAATAGTGCTCACAATTCACCACACACATTGGCTCGCCATGCCCCCACATGGCATAGCAAAGCCCCCTTTGAACCAGTGCCAGAAATATCTCATGGCAACCCATGGCATGTGGGTGCAGAGTAAGAAACTCTCTGGCAATTAGCACAAATCAGCTAGGAATCCTGAATAATTTCAGATCCTCTTATATGTAAGGTAGTTTAAAACTTTTGTGCAAATGTAATAAGGCTTAGATTGTGATAAAGTGGAGTGAGAGATAAAGTACTAACCAATCAGCTCCTGTTATTTTTCAAACACAGCCTATAACATGGCAGTTAGGAGCTGGTTGGTTGGTATTTTATCTCTCTCCACTTTAACACTCTCCAATGCTTTAGTACATCTCCCCCTTTGACAGACAGTTGCCACCATTTGCACAGAACTAGGGGCCTAATTCAGAGTTGATCGCAGCAGCAAATTTGTTAGCAATTGGGCAAAACCATGGGGGTAATTCCAAGTTGATTGCAGCACGAATTTTGTTAGTAGTTGGGCAAAACCATGTGCATTGCAGGGGGGACAGATATAACATTTGCAGAGAGAGTTAGATTTGGGTGTGGTGTGTTCAATCTGCAATCTAATTTGCAGTGTAAAAATAAAGCAGCCAGTATCTACCCTGCACAGGAACAAAATAACCCACCCATATCTAACTCTCTGTACATGTTATACAGTATCTGCCACACCTGCAGTGCACATGGGGGGTCATTGTGACCTGATCGGTCGCTGCAGTGGTTCGCAGCGCAGAGATCAGGTCAGAACTGCGCATGCACCGGTGCCATAGTGTGCCAGCGCATGGCTGACAGCCAACGGCTGTCGTTGCCTAGTGATCGCCTCTGCCTGATTTACAGGCAGAGGCAGTCGCTGGGCGGGAGGGGGCGGCATGACGGCGTTTGGCCGCCATTTTGTGGGTGCGATCCAGCCAAGGCAGGCGTGGCCGGGCGTGCTGCAGCGGCTGCGTGACATCACATGCAGCCGCTGCGACCCGGGCAGCGACGAGTAGCTCCCGGCCAGCACGCAAAAGCTGCCCTGGCCGGGAGCTACTCCTGAAGTACAAAAGCATCGCCGCTGTGCGATGCTTTTGTACATCAGCGACGGGGCAGGGACTGACATGCGGGGCGGGCTAGCCCTGTGCTGGGCGTCCCCCTGCATGTCTGTGTTCCTAATCGTAGCTCGATCAAGTCGTAATCACCCCCATGGTTTTGCCAAACTGCTAACAAATTTGCTGCTGCGATTAACTCTGAATTACCCCCAATATGCGATATGTTGCTGCAATAGAACATTCTTGTCCTTTCACAAATGGACCTTATTGATCTTTCTGATTTTTACTATTCAAGTATGTATTCAGCTAAACACTGTATACAATGAATGTACAGGCAGGCAGCCAATGTGCCGTATGGTGAGAGAATTTGTCAATTTCAAAGTATGGAAACAAATATAAACCACTTTAAGGGCTTAAAGGGTGACAACACTTCACCACATGGGAACTTCAGATAAATGTGTGCAAATTACATTTACTAAACATCCTGAATTTTTCCCTATAATCAAACATTTGGCTAAGACATTATACAAAACAATTACAAATATTCCATCCACTATCATTGATTCTTACAGAGAATCTCTTTTTAGGCCTTGCAGACTCATCTTTTGTTTGCGGCAGAGATCAGTCAGTGGTTGACACGTCTTCTTTGTGTAACCACACTTTTTGCATGCAATGCATCCGACCACTCATCGCAGGCATAGTGGCATTTACTTGAGCTGTAACCTTGAAAAAATTGCAAAGGACAGCTCTCCCGGGAGTCCTTCTGCGCATGCGTAGAAAGGCGCATGTGCTGCAGGGGTTATTGGGAGGGATCCATTGGATCCATCTTAGTGCAAAATGCAAAGAGAATCCCATGGGCTTCTATTAGGCAATGCCCTGTACAGAACGCGTTGTCTACCGGGTCCGAGCTCCTGAATGCATTCCGGAGCATGGTGAATATGAGGATGCTGCCAAGCCTCTGAAACCGGCTTTGTCAGAGGTCTGACTGCATTTTTGTCTTTTATGCATTCAGGATTCAGCCCTTTATATGTTTTGATATTACATTTGTCCATGACAGAAATTACATTGTACTTTTAATGTCACTTACAATGACTGTTATTTGAACCTAAAGAGATATCTCACATTATTGAATTAATCCTTTGTTAATGGTTCTAAGGTGTTACCCAATTGTGCAGCAGCTGTGATAATTACTTTGACCTCTCCCAATCTACACATTAGCTCACCCTATATGGGTGAGTAAGAGTAAGTCTAATCACAGTATAGTGTTATAGACACGATTCATTTAACATAAACTATCTGTACATCTCCCTCTTCCAGTGCCGGAGAATCCTTATTTTTATATCTATCTACCATTAAGGGTCTGGGGAACCCTGTTTTCTTGTTATGTTGCAGTTATAGGGTAACCTTTGGTGCTGCCCATACCTACAGTATTTATATTAGCTAGTCCCTATGCAGGAGGCATCTACGCAAGAGAAAACAAAAGGGTTTTTCCCACGCACTCTAAGGGCTATTAGTAACATGACCTGTACACTATATGATAATAGAAAATGTACAGATCTTGGTTACATATATTTTGCAAAAAAATATGATAAGCCTCCAGGCCACTTCAAGGCGTCTCAATTGCTGGAGGTCCCTAATACTAAGTATAAGTCCAGGGTGTGGCCCCCACAAAGCTGACTGCCGCAGCACCTTGAGGAATGTTACCAGTTTGATTAGAGCAGTTTGCCATTATATATTGCAGGAGGCATCTACTATAAGATTCCACAGCTAGAATGTTATCTAGAGTAACTCTACTATTACAATGGTTAAATCCGCACCTCCCCGGGCTGTGCAGGGAGTAAATGGCAGTGAATGGTTTACATTGGAATTATCTTTTTGTGAGGTGGCAGCTTGTGACAAGTGATCCCACATCTTCTGCTATAACTCTCCCAGCAGTCTTGCATTTTTCAGTCTTGTCAGCCTCGAGGGTACTGTACGAACAAGACTGTCAAGATTTTCCTTGTCACTCGCAGTGTTGTTTAAAACAGTTCTGAATACCAGGGAAATGATCTACGAAGTGTAAGCTGTGTTTGAATAAAGGTATCAAAAGGACCTTTCTCATAGTTTGAATACAATGCAAACCATGTAACAGATAGCTGCCTGCAAGCTGTATTCTGCGGGGATATTACACATGGATTTGTGAGTGGAAACAGAGTACTGAGGGTGACATGAATGGTTGTCATCCGGCACCTTTGTTCACACACACACACACACACACACACACACACACACGGCGATTGTTCACATCCAGATATAGAAGCTCCTAATCTACACAAGCCAGGTACTTAAATACAACTTATCCATAGTATGAACAAATAGAGTTGAGCGTACGCAATATGCACACGTAACTTAAAAACAAGATCACAGTGTTGAATGCTCACAAGAAAATAAATGTTCCACTAGTTCAATATATCCTTAAAAATGACACAATTTATAAAAAATCAAAGATACGCTCATCAAACAATACTGCACTATGGCACACTATGAGTGCCTCATGTCTCCCCAGCTGTCTCTTAACTGAGTGTTATTGTGAATAACTCATCAGCCACAATAACATCACATGTCTGAGTCACCAGACTTAAGGGTCAGGCTGATAATACTGCAGGTGCATGTTGTTTACTTTGCTCTTTAAAAGGGTCACTATGTTATTGGAGCATCATAATGGTGTACTGCTGTACAGTACTTCACGTGTTTCCTGTTGGGATGTGTTTAGCATCCCAACTGTCAGGATGTGGGCGGTCATGTGACCGACGCCAGAATCCCGACACCACTCAGGACACCAGCGCTGGATTAATGACACCCGACATCCCGAAGGTGAGTATTGGGGTATGGATTAGGGCCCTGGGGGAGGGTTAGGCACTAGGAGGGCTAAGGTTAGGCACTAGGGGGTTAGCCCAAGCCAACATCCCCTAAAGGTTAGCCCTAGCCGCCTCCCCCCCTTCCCCCAGGGTTAGGGTAGGGGACAGGGGGGTAGAAATACTTTCCCCATCCGATGTAGGGATTTTCAATGTCGGGATGCCGTGGTCGATCATGTGATCACTGGTATCCCGACCGCCAGGATACAGTATGTATTAATTTCCTGTTATATTCAATAAAACCTACTCTGGTTTGGAGTTAATGTGTGGACTAACCTTCTGGCTCACATTCACTACGCACCTACCAACTTGTAGGCATCTGCCAATAGGCTCTTCCTCTTTTCCACCAGTCTCTCCATGTTCTTCCCCTTTTCTCCCATTACTTTATGCGGACAGCTCCGCACACAGTGTTGGGAGCTAATGCCCCTCCTGCGCAGCAGGGCTTCAGTATGTGGTCAGTTCCAGACCTTCTTCCTCTGGTCGCATGGCTGTGGGCTGCATCAATGTACAGGGGAGCTGTCTGTGCAGCTTCCTGCTGGCAAAGGAGTATGTTGATTTGTGGGTGTCATTTTGCAGGGTCTCCTGCTTGCAGGAGGTGCCAATTAGCAGGACCTCCGGCACGGAAGTGTGTGTAGGAGGTGTAAATTTTCACGACCTCCAGCTTGCCGGAAGTGTCGATTTGCAGGACCTCCTGTGAGGTGGTGGTCAGGATCAGACCATTCTACAGGGGTCAGGCTCCAGTCCGTGCACCTGTTAGTCTATATGAGCTAGACCATGGACTGGTGACTGGCCACAACCACTAAGCATGGGTGCTTACTATTGCATTCCCCTGGTGGCTCTTTTGTATCCCAGCCCAGTGGTGGTGGTTCATCAGATGCCCATGCAGGCGAAGGGGAAATGCTTGAAGTGCTGATTCACAGAACCTAGGGCATGGGGAGTGTGCAGGAGGCGCCAATTTACAGTAACTACAGTATGGCAGGATGGGTAAAGGAGTAGGTGGTTAGTTGGGGTAGAGGAGAGTATGGTAGCTAGGCAGTCAATGAGAACTGTGACAAGAGGAATGGGCCTCCCTCTAACAGTATCAATTTTTTTAAATAAAACAAATAACTTTAAAAGTATATTTTGCATGCCATTCCCTGGGAATATGTCCTTTGGGTACTGACCTAGAACATTTTGTGAATCTATAATCATTATGTACAAAGAACTATTTTGTTAGGAGAATAATCTAAATGAGGCAGGTTCTAGTTAGAGAAAATCTATCATCTATGAAGCTTCAGTTATAAGCAGTAAACACATTAAATATTGTCTATCTGGGCTTTCTCTGCCATTTAGCAGCAGTAAATTGGACCTGAAACCCTGCTTTTTTTTATTAAATAGCATAGCAAAATGCCAGGAAAAAGGTTTTCACGATTCCAGAGCCAGCGCAGGTATTTTTCTTAATGACACGGCCTGAGAAGTAAAAGCTGCCACTATACAAACAAGTAAATGAATTACGGTCAATATTGACCTAAGTTCTCCCTTTCATATATATAACTGGAAAGTAAATATCATTCCACCCATTTTTATATCACATCTTATTTCATAAATGCAAAAGCATAGACACAATAGCATATATACATGGAGCTCACAGTACTTTTTATATTAACCCTTAATGACTTGTGGTACTTTATAGGTATTTGATATCTTAGTGACCAGAACAAAATTCACAAGTTGGCTATAGGTTGTATAAATGGAGAACTTTTTCATTCTACAGTATAAGTACATTGTATACTAGTAATATGGGCTCTTCATATGCTGAGTCACCCATCATCATGCCAAGTCACCCCAGCCCTGCCCCACAGGGTTGTCTCCTGATCTGTGCTATCTCCTTTGAGCCAGTGAGAGCCATTGGAGGGGAGAGGCACTCCCACTGCGCATGCGGATCTCAGGACATGATTTGGTTGGTTCATTATTATAGAGCTGATTTTTTACATAATGAACGTTTTATCGAATATTAGAATAATTGCTATCATTCTACAATAAAAGGGGTCAGGGAAAATCAAGAATATCACGAAATAAGGAAAGTGTGAAGGGAGGAAGAGACAATGGGCAGGATGTACTAAAGGGATCCAATCACAACTCGGATGTCCCGATATCGCAAAGGACAGTTCTTATCGGAGAGCTGACCTTTGTGTTACTAATCGCATATGTATGCACATATGCAATTAGTATAGATGCAGTAAGTGGTGGGATGTCCCGGAACGCGGAAGTACATCCTGCCCCAATGAGGAGACCAGCCAGCACAAGTGAGGTCACTTGGTGATCAAGATGTATTGATACATATAAAGTTTAAATAGCACCAGAAAGGGAGGTGTTCTATCAGAAATACCAGGGGTTCCCAGGAAGTATTTTTATTGCAAGTCAGTAATTAATTGTCTGCAGACTTCTATTTAAAAAACAAAAACAAAAAGTGTTGCTTGCATAAGCATTCACGCAGGGGCGTTTTAAGAGAGGAGGGGGCCCGTGTGCAGACTCCGGAAGGGCCCCCTCCTCTCCATGGCACCGTAGGCATGCACAGGACTCCGGAAACATGGCGCACACCATGGTCCAAAGACAAATTTTGTACTGCGCATGCGCTGCGTCCATTTGTGACGTGATATTTGCCGCAGCTCCTGTGGCTGCAGCGCCCATTACGGGACTCCAGAAAGTTAAGTATTACAACAACATGGGTGCAGTGTGGGCCCCCAGAACCCAATTATTCTGAATACCTCACACCTCACAATATTATTTTTAGTCCTAAAATTTGCACCGAGGTCGCTGTGTGAGTAAGATAAGCGACCCTAGTGGCCGACACAAACACCGGGCCCATCTAGGAGTGGCACTGCAGTGTCACGCAGGATGTCCCTTCCAAAAAACCCTCCCCAAACAGCACATGACGCAAAGAAAAAAAGAGGCGCAATGAGGTAGCTGTGTGAGTAAGATTAGCGACCCTAGTGGCCGACACAAACACCGGGCCCATCTAGGAGTGGCACTGCAGTGTCACGCAGGATGGCCCTTCCAAAAAACCCTCCCCAAACAGCACATGACGCAAAGAAAAAAAGAGGCGCAATGAGGTAGCTGACTGTGTGAGTAAGATTAGCGACCCTAGTGGCCGACACAAACACCGGGCCCATCTAGGAGTGGCACTGCAGTGTCACGCAGGATGGCCCTTCCAAAAAACCCTCCCCAAACAGCACATGACGCAAAGAAAAAAAGAGGCGCAATGAGGTAGCTGACTGTGTGAGTAAGATTAGCGACCCTAGTGGCCGACACAAACACCGGGCCCATCTAGGAGTGGCACTGCAGTGTCACGCAGGATGTCCCTTCCAAAAAACCCTCCCCAAACAGCACATGACGCAAAGAAAAAAAGAGGCGCAATGAGGTAGCTGTGTGAGTAAGATTAGCGACCCTAGTGGCCGACACAAACACCGGGCACATCTAGGAGTGGCACTGCAGTGTCACGCAGGATGTCCCTTCCAAAAAAACCTCCCCAAACAGCACATGACGCAAAGAAAAAAAGAGGCGCAATGAGGTAGCTGTGTGAGTAAGATTAGCGACCCTAGTGGCCGACACAAACACCGGGCCCATCTAGGAGTGGCACTGCAGTGTCACGCAGGATGTCCCTTCCAAAAAACCCTCCCCAATCAGCACATGATGCAAAGAAAAAGAAAAGAAAAAAGAGGTGCAAGATGGAATTATCCTTGGGCCCTCCCACCCACCCTTATGTTGTATAAACAAAACAGGACATGCACACTTTAACCAACCCATCATTTCAGTGACAGGGTCTGCCACACGACTGTGACTGATATGACGGGTTGGTTTGGACCCCCCCCAAAAAAGAAGCAATTAATCTCTCCTTGCACAAACTGGCTCTACAGAGGCAAGATGTCCACCTCATCTTCACCCTCCGATATATCACCGTGTACATCCCCCTCCTCACAGATTATCAATTCGTCCCCACTGGAATCCACCATCTCAGCTCCCTGTGTACTTTGTGGAGGCAATTGCTGCTGGTCAATGTCTCCGCGGAGGAATTGATTATAATTCATTTTAATGAACATCATCTTCTCCACATTTTCTGGATGTAACCTCGTACGCCGATTGCTGACAAGGTGAGCGGCGGCACTAAACACTCTTTCGGAGTACACACTTGTGGGAGGGCAACTTAGGTAGAATAAAGCCAGTTTGTGCAAGGGCCTCCAAATTGCCTCTTTTTCCTGCCAGTATAAGTACGGACTGTGTGACGTGCCTACTTGGATGCGGTCACTCATATAATCCTCCACCATTCTATCAATGTTGAGAGAATCATATGCAGTGACAGTAGACGACATGTCCGTAATCGTTGTCAGGTCCTTCAGTCCGGACCAGATGTCAGCATCAGCAGTCGCTCCAGACTGCCCTGCATCACCGCCAGCGGGTGGGCTCGGAATTCTGAGCCTTTTCCTCGCACCCCCAGTTGCGGGAGAATGTGAAGGAGGAGATGTTGACAGGTCGCGTTCCGCTTGACTTGACAATTTTGTCACCAGCAGGTCTTTCAACCCCAGCAGACCTGTGTCTGCCGGAAAGAGAGATCCAAGGTAGGCTTTAAATCTAGGATCGAGCACGGTGGCCAAAATGTAGTGCTCTGATTTCAACAGATTGACCACCCGTGAATCCTTGTTAAGCGAATTAAGAGCTGCATCCACAAGTCCCACATGCCTAGCGGAATCGCTCCCTTTTAGCTCCTTCTTCAATGCCTCCAGCTTCTTCTGCAAAAGCCTGATGAGGGGAATGACCTGACTCAGGCTGGCAGTGTCTGAACTGACTTCACGTGTGGCAAGTTCAAAGGGCATCAGAACCTTGCACAACGTTGAAATCATTCTCCACTGCACTTGAGACAGGTGCATTCCATCTCCTATATCGTGCTCAATTGTATAGGCTTGAATGGCCTTTTGCTGCTCCTCCAACCTCTGAAGCATATAGAGGGTTGAATTCCACCTCGTTACCACTTCTTGCTTCAGATGATGGCAGGGCAGGTTCAGTAGTTTTTGGTGGTGCTCCAGTCTTCTGTACGTGGTGCCTGTACGCCGAAAGTGTCCCGCAATTTTTCTGGCCACCGACAGCATCTCTTGCACGCCCCTGTCGTTTTTAAAAAAATTCTGCACCACCAAATTCAAGGTATGTGCAAAACATGGGACGTGCTGGAATTTGCCCATATTTAATGCACACACAATATTGCTGGCGTTGTCCGATGCCACAAATCCACAGGAGAGTCCAATTGGGGTAAGCCATTCCGCGATGATCTTCCTCAGTTGCCGTAAGAGGTTTTCAGCTGTGTGCGTATTCTGGAAAGCGGTGATACAAAGCGTAGCCTGCCTAGGAAAGAGTTGGCGTTTGCGAGATGCTGCTACTGGTGCCGCCGCTGCTGTTCTTGCGGCGGGAGTCCATACATCTACCCAGTGGGCTGTCACAGTCATATAGTCCTGACCCTGCCCTGCTCCACTTGTCCACATGTCCGTGGTTAAGTGGACATTGGGTACAACTGCATTTTTTAGGAGACTGGTGAGTCTTTTTCTGACGTCCGTGTACATTCTCGGTATCGCCTGCCTAGAGAAGTGGAACCTAGATGGTATTTGGTAACGGGGGCACACTGCCTCAATAAATTGTCTAGTTCCCTGTGAACTAACGGCGGATACCGGACGCACGTCTAACACCAACATAGTTGTCAAGGACTCAGTTATCCGCTTTGCAGTAGGATGACTGCTGTGATATTTCATCTTCCTCGCAAAGGACTGTTGAACAGTCAATTGCTTACTGGAAGTAGTACAAGTGGGCTTACGACTTCCCCTCTGGGATGACCATCGACTCCCAGCGGCAACAACAGCAGCGCCAGCAGCAGTAGGCGTTACACGCAAGGATGCATCGGAGGAATCCCAGGCAGGAGAGGACTCGTCAGACTTGCCAGTGACATGGCCTGCAGGACTATTGGCATTCCTGGGGAAGGAGGAAATTGACACTGAGGGAGTTGGTGGGGTGGTTTGCGTGAGCTTGGTTACAAGAGGAAGGGATTTACTGGTCAGTGGACTGCTTCCGCTGTCACCCAAAGTTTTTGAACTTGTCACTGACTTATTATGAATGCGCTGCAGGTGACGTATAAGGGAGGATGTTCCGAGGTGGTTAACGTCCTTACCCCTACTTATTACAGCTTGACAAAGGGAACACACGGCTTGACACCTGTTGTCCGCATTTCTGGTGAAATACCTCCACACCGAAGAGCTGATTTTTTTGGTATTTTCACCTGGCATGTCAACGGCCATATTCCTCCCACGGACAACAGGTGTCTCCCCGGGTGCCTGACTTAAACAAACCACCTCACCATCAGAATCCTCCTGGTCAATTTCCTCCCCAGCGCCAGCAACACCCATATCCTCCTCATCCTGGTGTACTTCAACACTGACATCTTCAATCTGACTATCAGGAACTGGACTGCGGGTGCTCCTTCCAGCACTTGCAGGGGGCGTGCAAATGGTGGAAGGCGCATGCTCTTCACGTCCAGTGTTGGGAAGGTCAGGCATCGCAACCGACACAATTGGACTCTCCTTGTGGATTTGGGATTTCAAAGAACGCACAGTTCTTTGCGGTGCTTTTGCCAGCTTGAGTCTTTTCAGTTTTCTAGCGAGAGGCTGAGTGCTTCCATCCTCATGTGAAGCTGAACCACTAGCCATGAACATAGGCCAGGGCCTCAGCCGTTCCTTGCCACTCCGTGTGGTAAATGGCATATTGGCAAGTTTACGCTTCTCCTCCGACAATTTTATTTTAGGTTTTGGAGTCCTTTTTTTACTGATATTTGGTGTTTTGGTTTTGACATGCTCTGTACTATGCCATTGGGCATCGGCCTTGGCAGACGACGTTGCTGGCATTTCATCGTCTCGGCCATGACTAGTGGCAGCAGCTTCAGCACGAGGTGGAAGTGGATCTTGATCTTTCCCTAATTTTGGAACCTCAACATTTTTGTTCTCCATATTTTAATAGGCACAACTAAAAGGCACCTCAGGTAAACAATGGAGATGGATGGATTGGATACTAGTATACAATTATGGACGGGCTGCCGAGTGCCGACACAGAGGTAGCCACAGCCGTGAACTACCGCACTGTACTGTGTCTGCTGCTAATATATAGACTGGTTGATAAAGAGATAGTATACTCGTAACTAGTATGTATGTATAAAGAAAGAAAAAAAAAACCACGGTTAGGTGGTATATACAATTATGGACGGGCTGCCGAGTGCCGACACAGAGGTAGCCACAGCCGTGAACTACCGCACTGTACTGTGTCTGCTGCTAATATATAGACTGGTTGATAAAGAGATAGTATACTCGTAACTAGTATGTATGTATAAAGAAAGAAAAAAAAACCACGGTTAGGTCACTGGTATATACAATTATGGACGGGCTGCCGAGTGCCGACACAGAGGTAGCCACAGCCGTGAACTACCGCACTGTACTGTGTCTGCTGCTAATATATAGACTGGTTGATAAAGAGATAGTATACTCGTAACTAGTATGTATGTATAAAGAAAGAAAAAAAAACCACGGTTAGGTGGTATAAACAATTATGGACGGGCTGCCGAGTGCCGACACAGAGGTAGCCACAGCCGTGAACTACCGCACTGTACTGTGTCTGCTGCTAATATATAGACTGGTTGATAAAGAGATAGTATACTCGTAACTAGTATGTATGTATAAAGAAAGAAAAAAAAACCACGGTTAGGTCACTGGTATATACAATTATGGACGGGCTGCCGAGTGCCGACACAGAGGTAGCCACAGCCGTGAACTACCGCACTGTACTGTGTCTGCTGCTAATATATAGACTGGTTGATAAAGAGATAGTATACTCGTAACTAGTATGTATGTATAAAGAAAGAAAAAAAAACCACGGTTAGGTCACTGGTATATACAATTATGGACGGGCTGCCGAGTGCCGACACAGAGGTAGCCACAGCCGTGAACTACCGCACTGTACTGTGTCTGCTGCTAATATATAGACTGGTTGATAAAGAGATAGTATACTCGTAACTAGTATGTATGTATAAAGAAAGAAAAAAAAACCACGGTTAGGTCACTGGTATATACAATTATGGACGGGCTGCCGAGTGCCGACACAGAGGTAGCCACAGCCGTGAACTACCGCACTGTACTGTGTCTGCTGCTAATATATAGACTGGTTGATAAAGAGATAGTATACTCGTAACTAGTATGTATGTATAAAGAAAGAAAAAAAAACCACGGTTAGGTCACTGGTATATACAATTATGGACGGGCTGCCGAGTGCCGACACAGAGGTAGCCACAGCCGTGAACTACCGCACTGTACTGTGTCTGCTGCTAATATATAGACTGGTTGATAAAGAGATAGTATACTCGTAACTAGTATGTATGTATAAAGAAAGAAAAAAAAACCACGGTTAGGTCACTGGTATATACAATTATGGACGGGCTGCGGAGTGCCGACACAGAGGTAGCCACAGCCGTGAACTACCGCACTGTACTGTGTCTGCTGCTAATATATAGACTGGTTGATAAAGAGATAGTATACTCGTAACTAGTATGTATGTATAAAGAAAGAAAAAAAAACCACGGTTAGGTGGTATATACAATTATGGACGGGCTGCCGAGTGCCGACACAGAGGTAGCCACAGCCGTGAACTACCGCACTGTACTGTGTCTGCTGCTAATATATAGACTGGTTGATAAAGAGATAGTATACTCGTAACTAGTATGTATGTATAAAGAAAGAAAAAAAAACCACGGTTAGGTCACTGGTATATACAATTATGGACGGGCTGCCGAGTGCCGACACAGAGGTAGCCACAGCCGTGAACTACCGCACTGTACTGTGTCTGCTGCTAATATATAGACTGGTTGATAAAGAGATAGTATACTCGTAACTAGTATGTATGTATAAAGAAAGAAAAAAAAACCACGGTTAGGTCACTGGTATATACAATTATGGACGGGCTGCCGAGTGCCGACACAGAGGTAGCCACAGCCGTGAACTACCGCACTGTACTGTGTCTGCTGCTAATATAGACTGGTTGATAAAGAGATAGTATACTACTAATATTATATATACTGGTGGTCAGGTCACTGGTCACTAGTCACACTGGCAGTGGCACTCCTGCAGCAAAAGTGTGCACTGTTTAATTTTAATATAATATTATGTACTCCTGGCTCCTGCTATAACCTATAACTGGCACTGCAGTAGTGCTCCCCAGTCTCCCCCACAATTATAAGCTGTGTGAGCTGAGCAGTCAGACAGATATATAATATATATAGATGATGCAGCACACTGGCCTGAGCCTGAGCAGTGCACACAGATATGGTATGTATGTGACTGAGTCACTGTGTGCTGTGTATCGCTTTTTTCAGGCAGAGAACGGATTATAAATAAAAGTGGTGGTCACTGGTCACTATCAGCAAAACTCTGCACTGTACACTACTGAGTACTCCTAATGCTCCCCAAAATTAGTAAATCAAGTGTCTAAACGGAGAGGACGCCAGCCACGTCCTCTCCCTATCAATCTCAATGCACGTGTGAAAATGGCGGCGACGCGCGGCTCCTTATATAGAATCCGAGTCTCGCGATAGAATCCGAGCCTCGCGAGAATCCGACAGCGTCATGATGACGTTCGGGCGCGCTCGGGTTAACCGAGCAAGGCGGGAAGATCCGAGTCGCTCGGACTCGTGAAAAAAAACATGAAGTTCTGGCGGGTTCGGATTCAGAGAAACCGAACCCGCTCATCTCTAGGCCCATGTGCACCGCACACATTGCATCCATAATAGAAACGCCAATGCATTTATGCCCTTTTGAGGTGGAAGCTCCAAGTTTATACAGACGAATGATAATGCCCTAGCACTTAGCTATCAATTAGGCTCTACCTATGCATAATTAAGAAAGCTAAGTCAGCTATTATGGATAAAAGGCCTCCTAGTTCAACATTGGTTATATTGTGAATATGATGGAAATATGTGAAAATGACCAAAGAGCATTGTAAGAGGTCTATTTATTAACATTATTTTTGCTAAAATAATGTGAAAAGGGGTGTTTTCACACCCTTTTCACATTTTAGTATCACCTGAATGTATTAAAGGACATTTGGAGCAGTTTTCATGAAAAACTGCTCCAAACCCTTTAATTCACTTTTTTTTTAGTAAGCCACATCGCATTCCCCATACTTATAATGGGAAATGCGATCTGACCAGATTTACCTAAAAAGCAATGTGAAAAAATACCGCAGTGTGCCCTGTGATCATCTCGCCAGCTCAGGCTGGCGAGTTCACAGGGCAGCACTGCGATATGCAGGCATTTGCCCAGCTTTCTCTGCCCCAGAGAGAGCTGAGCGAGGACCCGGCAGAGTGATCAGCTATGTGTGTCCGATGTGTCAAGCTGATCAAAGTGTAAAAAGAAAAAGAAAAAAGTAAAAAAAAAACATACTCACCTGTCCAGGGAGCCGGCGTCCGCTGCTCCGGCGAGCGCTGCCGGGCGCAGGGTCTCCCATATGCTGCAATGTGACCCGGTGCAGTAAAGTGATGCTGCAAAGTGGCAGCGCACTTTATTGCACCGGGGGTCACCGTAGCGCGCAGGATCCGGCGCCAGGCAGCCCAGCAGAAGCAGCGCGGACCAGCTCCCTGGACAGGTGAGTATACTGATCTGCTGAAGGGGGGGGGGGAGTCTGTGGCGCACGGGGATAGTCGCGAAGGGGGGGGTCAATCGGGCGGCAGCAGTAGCGACGATGTTGGCGGGGGCTGCGCAGCAGGACATCGGGGTATTTTTTATGAAAAATTCCCTGTTGATGCTGCAGAGTGTCATCGCAGGGACAGAGCTTGACTGCAAGCTCTGCCCCTGCATGCGAGATAATTGATACATCCCTGCAATGTAATCAATTATCGCAGTGCGAGTTTGGGCGATTTTATCACCTGTCATCCGCATCCTGGATGGTGATAAATGCTGTAGGCCCCTAAGAACATGAAAGATTAGTTATACACAGGCACAAGATAGGGAAAGGCAACAATATAATATACAATTTCTTGGATATCCCAGTGAGCACTGTTGGACCAACTGTGAGGAAATTGAAGCTACATCATACCACCTGGGCACTGCCTCAGTGTCAGAGCAGGGAGAAGATTTGATAGGGAAGACACAGGGTGGGATGTACTAACCAATGGCGGAACATCCCGCCACGCATCGCATCCATACTAATCGCACATGTACTATAACATATGCAATTAGTATCGCAAAGGACAGCTCTCCTGATAAGATCTGACCTTTGCAATCAGCGTCGGTCTCTGGACTTCTGGGTTTATGACCCAGGAGTCCGTTTCCACATGTGCAGAAGGACACGACGGCAGGATGCTGGGAATGCGGGATCTCTATGTCAGAACCCTGGCATAAAGGGCTTAGTACATTTGGAAATGCGGTATAACCCCCGAAAAACTGGGTTTTTAACGCAATTTTGCTTTAGTACATCCCTCCCACTGAGAGGCAAGCTATCACTTTGAAGGAGCTACAGTGTTCAGTGGCTAAGACTTGAGCGAAGATGCACCAGTCAACCATATTAAGAGCTCTGCAAATAACTGGCCTGTATGGGAGGGTGGCTAGAAAGAAGCCATTCCTGAAGAATAGTGTGACACCCCCAGAAAATGGTGTGTGTGCCCCTTTAAAGTTTTACTTACAGGTCTGCAACAAAAAGGGGAAGCGCTGGCACAGTGGGAGTTAAGTGTGGACCATGGTCCGATCACATGGTCTGGATACTGATTGCTGATTGGGCAGGGCAGTCTAGGAGCCTTGTGGGAAGAAAAAGGAGGAGTCTGCAGGAGTGACTGGAGGTGCTGGACAAATGCTGAGCGAATAAGCCAATGTGATGTGAACTGTAGCCAATTTTCTTTGATGCCCAATTCTTCTTGAAAGTATTCATTTTTTATGCCAATTAAGCAATCATCATTCTCAATCCAGAGTTCATTGCGGCTCAATAAAAAGACATCCTGTTGGAATTGCTGACTCTCTCCTGTTTCGTATTAATCTATTCTACCTCTCTGAACACGGTACTACAGAACAAGGTAAAAGGAGAAACATTTCAGGGGAAACGTCCATCAGATAGCCACCCAACACCTGTGATACTTCTCTCAACCACTTAGACATACCAGCCAATCCCGGGGTGTTACAAAAGCTCATCAAAGCACATCTAGAGTTTGCCAGAAAACACCATAGTGACCCAGCTAAAATTTTGAACAAGGTTTTGTGATCAGATGAGACAAAAATTTAGCTGTTTGGCCCCATTTCAAAACGCCACGTGTGGCGCAAACCTAACACTGCCCATACATCATGAAACACCATCCTAACAATAACACTTGGGGGTGGCAGCGATATGTCATGCAAAGGCTTTTATTCAATGGAGACTAGGCATCTTCTTAAAATTAAAGGATAGATAGAATACAAAATACAAGGCGATACTGCAAGACAGCCTGCTTCAGACTTAGAAAACTAAAGCTTGGGAGCAAGTTCACCTTTCAGCAGCACAATGTTCCCAAGCACAAGGCCAAAACGGTGAATGTTCCACAGCAGCCAAAGCACAGCCCAGTTCTCAATCCAATTGAGAATCTGTGCCACTATTTGAGATTTGCAGTCCACAAGTGTCATCCAACCAACATGAACAACTTTCCAAAGTGCACATTCTTTTAATTGTATAATCCTGTAGGTGGGGGGCGGACAGTAATTTATCAGACCTCACAGTGAAAGTTTGATGGGGTTCAAGCCATCCCTGTTTCAGCTTCAGTGTGTCAGCGTCCGGAGTCTTACCGGTACGCTGGGGCCGTGGGGCTGGCTTCCTTGGCGATGTGCGGGCAGCGGCGGAGGTGGGCTGCTGCGCCGGATCCGTGGGCAGCAGTAGCGGCGGTGAGGGGGTCCGCTCGTGGCGGCGGGACGCCGCTACAGTGGGTCGCTCTTGCTGAGCCGTTGCTAGGAGACCAGGGGCAGTGAGCAATGTGGCTTTGCAAAAAGTTCTGCATTACTGGGCGCCGCCATGTTGGAGACCAAGTTTTGAGCATAGTTCCTGTTTCCTGTTTCTCCCAGCTAATCCAGGGGAAGCTCTCCCTATAAAAGGGGGCTGGCTTAGGACAGGGGTGCCAGTGCTTCAAGTTACAACCCTGTTGTAGGTGCTTTAGCCTGTGCTCCCAGGATTCCTGCTGTATTCTGGTTCCTCCTGATCCTGCTTGGTCGGTTCTCTGTTGCTGCTGCAGCCCTGCAGTTTCTACCCTGCTACTGCCTGTGGAAGCGCTCCTGGAAAACCCGGTCCAGTAAGACTCTTTGGGCACAGTCGACCCCGGGTCTTCTGCCTCGTCTTTCAAGCCACACTCCACAGATCTCCTTCACCAGCCACGCCTTTGTACCACCGACCACAGCCTGCAGATTATTATCTTCAGCCTCGTTTTCCAAACCACGGTCCACAGTCCTTGTCTCCAGCCACGTCTTCAACCATCATCCACAGTTCCACAGTTCATCATCTACAGTCTCGTCTTTCTAATCACAGTCCACAGTTCTTCGCCTCCAGCCACGTCTTTAACCATCGTGCTCCAGCCTCGGTTCTCTACCTCAGCCCTGTACATAATAAATACTTTCCATTGACTCTCAAACCCCGCCTACGTTCTTCATTGCTCCGTGCCCCATGCGAAGGAACTATATCCAGCCCCCTCATCTGGTTCATTCACAGCCTGCTACCTCCTCGGGCAAATCTCAGCTGCCGGATCCTCAAACTCTGCTAGACGTGACAGTAAGCACTGGCCAAATGGATTCGACGGGTGATCAGGCCTCAGGAGGGGATTCAACTGCAGATATCTGGTCTTGCTTAAGTAAGCAGGAGGCCACACAATCTCAAATCGTGCAGTTCATGCAGAGTATGTCCGAACGTCTCGATTCTCTCTGTGTTGCCATGACGGCCCCTCAAGTATCTACAGCTGCTCCCACATTAGCACCTCCGGTCCCGCTTCCTCCTGTACCAGTACCACTTCCACGGTTGCATTTGCCACCTCCCAGTAAATTCGATGGGAATCCAAAACAATGCCGTGGGTTTCTTAACCAGTGCGAAATCCAGTTCGAACTACAGTTGGCCAACTTCCCATCAGCGCGAACCAAAGTAGCCTATATAATTTCTATACTTACTGGGCAAGCATTGGAATGGGCTTCACCTTTGTGGGAGAGGATGGATCCCATCTTATCTAACTATCCAGAATTCGTGGCCACCTTTCGAAGAATCTTCGATGAACCGGGCAGGACCTCTGCCGCTTCATTGGAGATCCTGCGCCTGCGTCAGGGCACGCGTACGGTCAGTCAGTACGTGATCCAGTTTCGCACCCTTTCCTCAGAACTGAATTGGAATGAGGAGGCTCTCATTGCAGCTTTCTGGAGCGGTCTCTCCGAAAAGATCAAAGATGACCTCGCAACTCAGGACGTACCTGATAAGTTGGATAAACTAATTTCTTTATGCAATAAGTTAGACCTGAGGTACAGAGAACGCTGTATGGAGAGGTTGCGGTCAGATCGCCCTAAGCCTAGAGTTGTTCTTCCACCAACACCATCATCACCAACTGTGGAAGAACCCATGCAGATTAATCGCTCCCGCCTCTCCAATGAAGAACGTCAGAGACGGCGACAGGGGAACCTCTGCCTGTATTGTGGTGCATCTGATCACTTTGTTAAAACTTGCAATCTACGTCCGGGAAACGCCCGCTCCTAGTTTGTGCTGGAGAGGTCAAGCTAGGAGAATTCTCAGAATTACATACCAAGAAAGAGTCTGTCCTGTTAACCCAATTGGAGCTCCCTTCTTCTTCTCATCCCTGCACTACTCGACTCCGGAGCCGCTGAAAGCTTCATTACATCAGCTCTGGTCAAACGATCTGGAATACAAACGGTCCCTTTGGGTCGTACCATTTCTGTTACCGCAGTGGATGGAAGTTATATCCCTGAGGGTATTATATCCTTTCGTACTATTCCTCTCAAGATTAAGGTCGGAGTTCTCCATTCAGAAAAAACTCTTTCCTTGTAATTCCTAAAGCCTCTCATGAACTAATCCTAGGGTTTCCATGGTTAATCAGACACAATCCCCACATAGATTGGCAAACTATGGATGTTCTCTCTTGGGGACAAGACTGCTTTCAGAAGTGTTTACCTTCGGTTAGACCTCTCTTTTCTTCCAGCCTTCCTGTGGAGTACCAAGCTTTTCAAGATGTGTTCAGTAAGCATGGGGCGGACACCTTGCCTCCGCATCGTACTTGGGATTGTCCCATTGAGCTAGTACCTGGTAAGGCTCCTCCCTGAGGTCGAATTTACCCTCTCTCACTTCCCGAGACACAGGCCATGTCGGAGTATATCCAGGAGAACTTGGAGAAAGGGTTCATCAGGTCTTCTACATCTCCGGCCGAAGCGGAGTTTTTTTTCGTCAAAAAGAAGGATGGGGGGTTGCGGCCCTGTATTGACTATAGAGGTCTCAATGACATAACAGTTAAGAACAGATATCCGTTACCTCTGATTCCAGAACTGTTCAACCGTATTAAAGGAGCTACTGTATTTACTAAGTTGGACTTACAGGGGGCCTACAATCTTATACGTATTAGCCCAGGGGACGAATGGAAGACGGCATTTAATACCCGTGACGGCCATTGCGAATACCTGGTAATGCCTTTTGGCCTATGTAGCGCCCCAGCCATCTTTCAAGAGTTCGTTAACGAAATTTTCAGAGATCTCCTCTACGACTGCTTGGTAGTGTATCTGGATGACATCCCCATTTTTTCTAGGGATCTGAAGACCCATCGGGAACAAGTCAAAGAAGTGTTAACTCGTTTACGAAGGAATCAGTTATTCTGTAAGTTAGAGAAGTGCACCTTTGAAGTACCCACGATTTCATTCCTCGGTTACATTCTTTCAGGGCAGAGGTTACAGATGGATCCCGCTAAAGTCCAGGCGATTCAGGATTGGGCACTTCCAGCTACCCTTAAAGGAATTCAACGTTTCCTGGGGTTTGCTAACTTCTACCGAAGATTCATTCAAAATTATTCTTCTGTCATAGCTCCTATAACCGCATTAACTAGGAAGGGAGCCGATCCTGCCAAGTGGTCTCCTGAGGCTTTGGAAGTGTTTTCATCTTTAAAGGAGGCCTTCACGACTGCTCCAGTTCTTCGACAACCCGATCTCAGCCGTCCGTTCTTGGTGGAGGTTGATGCCTCTACTGTGAGAGTGGGAGCAGTATTATCCCAGCTTTTCGAGGACAAGAAGCTCCATCCTTGTGCATTCTTCTCGCGAAGATTCTCCCCCGCTGAACAGAATTATGCTATTGGGGAACAGGAATTACTGGCAATTAAGTTGGCCTTTGAGGAGTGGAGGTATTTGTTGGAGGGAGCTCAGCATCCAATTTCGGTGACCACGGATCACAAGAACCTCCTGTATCTACAGTCAGCCCGATGTCTGAACCCACGCCAAGCAAGATGGGCACTCTTCTTTACCCGTTTTAATTTTAAACTCAGTTACCGACCAGGTTCCCTCAACAAAAAGGCAGATGCCTTATCTCGCTCCATAAGTTCAGAAGAACCCTCTGACCGTTCAAAAGAGCAATTTATCCTGGAATCCACCTCTTTTTCTGCAACTAATACCTCGCCACTTCCTCCTCCAGGGAAGATCTTCGTTGCACCAAATCTTCGCAAAAAACTTCTTACATGGGCTCACTCCTCCTCCTTCATGGGCCATGCGGGCGGTCATAAGACACTTAAATTCATACAGCGCTCCTACTGGTGGCCTCATCTCAGGACTGACGTTCAGGAATTTGTGGCTGCCTGTCCAAAATGTGCTCAGCATAAAAGTCCCAAAGGTCCACCAGCCGGGTTACTCCATCCTTTGCAGGTACCACTAAGACCATGGACGCATATTTCTATGGACTTTATTGCAGATTTACCTACGTCTGGTGGGCGGAACACCGTATGGGTCATAGTTGACCGATTCTCTAAAATGGCACACTTTGTTCCTCTGGCTAATCTTCCATCTGCATCCCAGTTGGCAAAATTGTTTATAGCAGAGATCTTTCGACTCCATGGTCTACCACAAGAAATCGTGTCTAATAGAGGTCCTCAATTTGTGGCCAAGTTTTGGAGATCCCTATGTTCTGCTCTTGGCGTGAAATTAAACTTCTCCTCAGGATATCATGCCCAAACAGATGGTCAAACAGAGAAAGTGAACCAGGATCTGGAGACTTTTCTGCGTTTATTCATGTCCTCCTCACAGGACAACTGGCTGGACTTCCTCCCATTCGCAGAATTTGCCCACTACAATCTTTATCACTCTGCCACAAAATCTTCTCCATTCTTCATTAATTATGGTTACCATCCAAGAGTTCCTGACTTCCAACTTCTGCCTACGCTCGAGGTTCCTGCCGCAGATTCAACACTTCGACAATTTACTGAAGCCTGGAAACAAGTTCACAAGACTTTGCTCAAGACATCCAAGAGATATAAGACCTATACAGATCTGAAACGAAAAGCTGTACCAAGCCTTAAGGTAGGAGATCGGGTTTGGGTTTCCACACGTAACCTAAGATTAAAGGTTCCTACAAAAAAAGTTTGCTCCCAGATTTATTGGGCCTTACCCAATAGAAAAAGTGTTGAATCCTGTGGCTTACAAAGTGAAATTACCTCCACAGTTAAGAATTTCTAATGCATTTCATATTTCTCTCTTAAAACCATTGGTACTTAATCGGTTCAGAGCCGCTCTGCCTAAATCACCCAAGATCCAATCAGCACATGGAGACGAATTTGAGATTCACAAGATCCTTGATTCTCGCAGACGTTATGGTCACGTCCAGTACCTTGTTGATTGGAAAGGGTATGGGCCAGAGGAGAGATCTTGGGTAGACGCAAAGGATGTCCATGCTCCAAGACTTCTTCGGACATTTCATGCCAAGTTTCCAACTAAACCACATAGGTGTCCGGAGTCCACCCGCAAAAGGGGGGGTACTGTCAGCGTCCGGAGTCTTACCGGTACGCTGGGGCCGCGGTGCTGGCTTCCTTGGCGATGTGCGGGCAGCGGCGGAGGTGGGCTGCTGCGCCGGATCCGTGGGCAGCAGTAGCGGGGGTGAGGGGGTCCGCTCGTGGTGGCGGGATGCCGCTACAGTGGGTCACTCTTGCTGAGCTGTTGCTAGGAGACCAGGGGCAGTGAGCAATGTGGCTTTGCAAAAAAGTCTGCATTACTGGGCGCCGCCATGTTGGAGACCAAGTTTTGAGCATAGTTCCTGTTTCCTGTTTCTCCCAGCCAATCCAGGGGAAGCTCTCCCTATAAAAGGGGGCTGGCTTAGGACAGGGATGCCAGTGCTTCAAGTTACAATCCTGTTGTAGGTGCTTTAGCCTGTGCTCCCAGGATTCCTGCTGTATTCTGGTTCCTCCTGATCCTGCTTGGTCGGTTCTCTGTTGCTGCTGCAGCCCTGCCGTTTCTACCCTGCTACTGCCTGTGGAAGCGCTCCTGGAAAACCCGGTCCCAGGTCTTCTGACTCGTCTTTCAAGCCACACTCCACAGATCTTTCACCAGCCACACCTTTTTACCACCGACCACAGCCTGCAGATTATTATCTTCAGCCTCGTTTTCCAAACCACGGTCCACAGTCCTTGTCTCCAGCCACGTCTTAAACCATCATCCACAGTTCCGCAGTTCATCATCTACAGTCTCGTCTTTCTAATCACAGTCCACAGTTCTTCGCCTCCAGCAACGTCTTTAACCATCGTGCTCCAGCCTCGGTTCTCTACCTCAGCCCTGTACATAATAAATACTTTCCATTGACTCTCAAACCCTGTCTACGTTCTTCATTGCTCCGTGTCCCATGTGAAGGAACTATATCCAGCCCCCTCATCTGGTTCATTCACAGCCTGCTACCTCCTTGGGCAAATCTCAGCTGCCGGATCCTCAAACTCTGCTAGACGTGACACAGTGCAGTTGTCCTGACATGACGGAAAGTGCAAGCAACCAAGCTACAGCTCTTGCACAGAGTGTGATAACTCACACTCATCTCTCATAGCTATTACCACTGCTTAGAGGTCAAATAGGCAGTGGCGTTACTAGGGAGTGCAGTAGCACCAGGCTACACCATCTCAGTGGGTGACACCAAAATAGCACAACTGTTCTGCTATTTTGGGGTCACCGAGCAGCAGCGATGCAGTTACACCCCCAAAATGTCATACACCAAGGCATTGCTTTTCAGGCATAAGGCCACACCCCTTTTCAACTTTGACATGAGAGGATCCAGAGATACGGTGATAGGGTGCATACAGCGCACTAGGTGGTATAAACCCCAGTGACATCCCTACAAATAGATGCAGTTTTCTGCAGAGAATGGGTGTCATAGGACTTATTATGGCCTACTGGTGGAGAAAACAAAGAGATATTCAGGGGTCTATTCATGAAGTAGTGAAAAGTGTGGAGAAGTGAACCAGTAGAGAAGTTGCCCATGGCAACCAATCAGCATTGAAGTAACATTTATAATTTGCATACTATACAATTGTACAGAGCAGCTGATTGGTTGCCATGGACAACTTCTCCACAGGCTCACTTCTCCACTCTTTCTGCTGCTCCATGAATAGACCCCTCAATGTTAATTGAGTTACAGGAGCTTAGAGACCACTAGAGGTGGAAAAATGTGTCAACTCATTAAGCAGCATAGTAATAGCATCTCATTATGGTGTTACAGCATATATACCTTTTATATGGGATCAAAATAATTAGCGCAGAGAAGGTGGGTTTTCAGTATCGCTCAGCAAGTAGCCCCAGCATTGGTTAATAGACATGGTAATACATATCGCTATGATACGCTGTGATAAGGAATGAGAGCTAACTCCGCCCAATGTTATTTAATTAAAATATATGACTGGTTTATAGATAATTACTTTCCTATAAACTCTGAAGTAATCCTACATGCTTTATGCTATCAGAGCGTACAGTATACAATATATTTTATTTTGCACTGTAGTTTAACAAAGCCACTTGTCACTGTGATGAGTTGCTTCATCTGGTGTTCCACTGCAATGTGCCTCCAGTTTAATCTTCATAAACAATATGTATTTATCCCAGCAAAATATTACTTTCTACAGAACATGGGGTTTTATGCTTTACGAGAAGAAAAGTCTGGCATGTTTCCTACAGTTTAAGTATTGCACTTGTTGTGGAGCCGCACACTGAGTTATAACACAGAAGCAGAGAACTGTACAATGGCCCTCATTCCGAGTCGTTCGCTCGGTATTTTTCATCGCATCGCAATGAAAATCCGCTTAGTACGCATGCGCAATATTCGCACTGCGACTGCGCCAAGTAATTTAACAATGAAGATAGTATTTTTACTCACGGCTTTTTCATCGCTCCGGCGATCGTAATGTGATTGACAGGAAATGGGTGTTACTGGGCGGAAACACGGCGTTTTTTGGGCGTGTGGATGAAAACGCTACCGTTTCCGGAAAAAACGCAGGAGTGGCTGGAGAAACGGGGGAGTGTCTGAGCGAACGCTGGGTGTGTTTGTGACGTCAAACCAGGAACGACAAGCACTGAACTGATCGCACAGGCAGAGTAAGGTTGAAGTTACTCAGAAACTGCAAAGTAGTGTGTAATCGCAATATTGCGAATACATCGGTCGCAATTTTAAGAAGCTAAGATACACTCCCAGTAGGCGTAGGCTTAGCGTGTGTAACTCTGCTAAATTCGCCTTGCGACCGATCAACTCGGAATGAGGGCCCATGTAATCTTTTATCAATGACCCCATCCGCTAACTAGCAGAACAGCTCATTAGAAAACATTGTAAACTGGTAAGTTGTCAATAAAACTATTTACTCTGCTGTTGTGGTTTGTCCAATCATTTCTTACAGGCATGATTGCTGCCCTTGCTCAGAATTGAGAGCTTCAAAGTTAATATGAATGAAGAAGGGATATGGTAATCATTGGAGGCTGGAGCAGTTGTGCCCCGTACAGGTACCCGGGCTGGACCTGTGGCCATGTAGTTGGTGATATGGCCCAGCTGTCAGTGTTATCATATTTGCATTGTGTGCACAGTAGGTTTTTGCACAGTGTGGCTGTCAGATTTTGGGGTGACAATGAAGAGTACATTTTTGAGTGATATGAGTGAATGTGGGGGTATCGGGATAAGTATGGTGCGTATGAAGAAGTTATTGCAGGAGGGACAGGAGGGGAGAAAGGGAAGCCTTTGAGCTTATGGACACACCACAGGGGAGATGTATCAAACCTTCGAGAGAGATAAAGTGCCAAAGTAACCCGCTGCAAACAATCAGTCTTTGTTAGTGTATAAACTGTGCTTGAAAAAATGATAGCTACAATCTGACTGGTTGTTATGTGCTACTTATGTACTTTATCTCTCTCTCTCTGAAACATCCCCCCTCCACTCTGAGATGCAGACCCAGCAGAGGCAGAACTCTGGGAGGCAACGGAGTCATCTCCCGCCGGGCTCCTGCTCTGAAGGGGGGCACCTCTCCTCCCATTCTGTGACACCATTGAATTAAGTTAATTGATAGCTGCCGCTGTCTTTTCAGTGGCCGACTTCCTCACTGGTCCCTGCACCTTACAAATCACACCCTCTCTATTATACTGAATATACACATTTTACAAGTGTCACACCCAGGATTAGAAACCTTAACCTATTACACCGGAAGCAGGCACCTTACTGATGAAGCTGTTTGCTCCTGTATAGAAAATATGAGAATTTTAACTATATGAGGTTACTTCTCTGACAATTACACTTCATATAGTTAGAATTCTCATGCTTCCTGTACAGGAGCAAATAGCTCCATCAGTAAAGTGTCTGCTGTCAGTGTAACAGGTCATGGATTCTAATCCTGGGTATGACTGCTAAGAAATGTGTGATTTAAAATAAAAGACAATTAAATGTATAAATACAGTATATACATTTTTTTCAGAACACTCCATGTACACACACACGCCCACCCACCCACCCACACACTCACACACACATATATATATTTATATATTTATATATATACACAAACACACATACATACATATATTTATCTTAATATAGGAGATAGGGGGGCACCAATATTTATCTTGGCTCCGGGCGACTGTGACGAACCTACGCCACTGAGACCCAGTAGTGGTAATGGGCAATTCTCCTGTCCAAAAACTTGTAAGGTATGAGTTTCTGTGTGTGTGTGTGGGGGGGGGGGAGGGGGTTTAATTAGACAACAGTGATGTCGACAGTGACTGTATGACAACCAGATAATGCAGGTAGTAATATTATTTAAAGCAGAATAGATGTGTTGACATAATAACATAAAAATTATGGTAACACATCATGGCAATGTTATAATGGCAATATTGCTAAAATGCTTTAAATCAAATGACGACAGTGTCGGCATTCTCTAGATGACATTACACTGTCGGCAGTCTGACTGTCAGATCATACTGAACTAGGGTTGCATAGTGTATGATGAGCTGCAGTGTGGGTGGTTGTACAGTATTGTAGTGTAGTGTGTGTGTGGCATTAGTGTCAGGCATTGTAGTGTGGGGGTCAGAATTGTGTGTGTCAGTGTAGTGATTGGACCAATTTTGTATAGATTGGCAGTGTGTGTGGCAATGTAGTGTGGTGGCAGTATCGTGTGTGAGAATAAGTAGTGTAGGTGGCAGTGTGCTGTGGCCACTTTATGACTTACATTAGCAGAAGGTAATAAGCCCCAATATTTGTATGCTGCAAATTATCATGCTGGGACTGCACAACAAGGATTTCCATCAGCTTACCGGCAGCCTAATGCCGCTGGCATAAGCATAAAGGAAAATGTGCACGAGCAGCTAATATCCATGTATGTTATCCGGGGGGAATCTACCGGCGCCTCTCCGGCCTCGCTAGTCCCCCATTGCGAGTACGGTCAATGCCAGCCTGAGATAGCCTACTAACACTTGTTAAATCTGATATTTCTCCGGAGTTTCCCTTTTGTAAATTGGGAGAAGCGGCAATAAACCCTTTCTCTGGCTTAAAGGATGGAGAAAGGGATTTTCGTAAATAGGCCCCCATGGTTTATTTCTCAATAGTTTAAAGACACAATAAACACAGTTTTTTTCTTGACCCTGTACCTCCTAGCAGATGAAAATATAATTAATATTCTACAATATAATAATAACCATGCATTGTCAATAGAGTATAGTTTACTACACATTGGGGGTCATTCCCAGTTGTTCGCTCTTTGACGATTTTCGCAATGGAGCGATTAAGGCGAAAATGCGCATGCGCATGGTACGCAGTGCGCATGCGCTAAGTATTTTAGCACAAAACTTAGTAGATTTACTCACGTCCGAACGAAGAATTTTGATCGTTGAAGTGATCGGAATGTGATTGACAGGAAGTGGGTGTTTCTGGGCGGAAACTGGCCGTGTGCGGAAACACGCTGGCGTGTCAGGATAAAACGCGGGAGTGTCTGGAGAAAAGGGGGAGTGGCTGGCGGAACACAGGGCGTGTTTGTGACGTCAAACCAGGGATGAAACGGCCTGAGCTGATCGCAGTGTAGGAGTAAGTCTCTGGCTACTCAAAAACTGCTAAGAATTTTCTATTCGCAATTCTGCTAATCTTTCGTTCGCAATTCTGCTAAGCTAAAATACACTCCCAGAGGGTGGCGGCCTAGCGTGTGCAATGCTGCTAAAATCTGCTAGCGAGAGAACAATTCGGAATGACCCCGATTATACATGAGAGGATGTACCCCAATGTACACTACGAGCCAAGATTGCCATATAAAAGCTACATTAAGTTGATATACTCTGTGCACCGCCACATGTGGGACCTATTGTCCACTTCGATAAATTTGGATGGAATAGCGTACACTATGCAAGAATAGGGATCATTGATCTGAGGCTCCATAACTGCAATACAGGTTGTGAAAGAGATACGATAAATCTAAGCTAATATATAACACACAAAGAGCGCAATGCATTAAAGCATATTTTGCGGTCAAACCTGCAATAATACAGTTCTCTGAGGTTTGGCCGCATATGCACCAAGCTCCAGAATGCTATACATTCTGGGGCTTGAACCCAGTGGGAAACGCCATCTTTATATGGTGTTACCCATTAGAAGCCTATGGGTTCCTATGCGCATTTCCGCCTGTGGATCCAATCAGATCCCTCCCAGCACCCCCAATGGCACGTGCGTCATACAACGCATGCGCAGATGGACTCCCAAGTCCTAAACCAGGAAGTCCTCACACTACAGAGGACAGTTTTGTAAATTTCATGCATACAGCATAGAATTACTAAACACCTATGTGCATGCGATGAGTGTCAGGATGCATTGCATTTTGTCATGCATCCTGCTCCAAAAGGGCTATTTATCCAATAATATTTGCAGGATAGTCCACAAAAACAGGTGATTTCGGGGACTATTCTGCTAATATTATTTGATTTTCGCAAATATTAAGCATCCCCTGAATGCACCATGGAGAGCCACAACCCTCATTAGTTTCTATGAGGGCTGAGAAGATGTCAGATTTACCAAGCTCCGGAATGCAAAGCATTCCTGAGTCTGTCCCTGATAGGTGCTGTTATCATGTAGCCTTAGAGTAGACAATTATAATGCCCAGAGTGGGCACTGTTATCATACAGTGTAGGGACCTCCAGTATCAGAAAAGCCTTGACAGTGGCCTATCTTTGCACATATACGTAACTGAGATCTCTGAATTATCTACTACCATGTCGTTTTTAAAATCTTATTGCTAATGCCCCTTGGTGTGCTGGGGAAAATCTGCTTTGTGTATCTCTCTAGTTTAGAACAACCCCTCCCTTTCAGCACCTGAGGGTTATTAATAATTTGATTGAGCAGTATCCATTTTATACTTCAGTTAGAGAGGCATTGATGGGATCTGCATTTGGAGAGCATGCTGGTTCTTTTAATGACACTTGGAGGACCTAGGGTGATTTTTGGTACGCTGGCTCTCAATTTAAGATATATTTTTGTATGTGGTATTATCATGTGGTCTTACAGCTGACAATTATATGGCCCAGTGTGGGTGCTGTTATCATGCAGTGTAAGGACCTCCTATATCAGAGAAGCCTTGATGTCGGTCTGGAGGCTTACCATATTTTTGCAAATATATGTAACTAAGATCTCTGAAATAGCTACCACTACATAGATTTTCAAATTATATTTTAATGCCCCTTGGTGTGCTGGGAAAAATCTGCTTTGTGTATCTTTCTAGTCCTGATAGGTAACACCAACTCTAGATGGCATTATCCTCTATTAGCCTATAGGCTACATTCTGCATAAATCCAGGCCTGACCCCAACAATGATCACTGCATATGTGTGGTCAGCAGACGACCCATGCACAAAATAGCCCCAGCTCCCAAAGCTGAAGTGGAATGATTGCTTTTATGATCATTTCACTTCTATACACATCACAGGGACTGCATGTGATATTTAGTACATTCGGGCAAATGTTGATTTCTTATTGCCATGAATAGAAGCGATAAGAAAATTTAATTATTGGGGCTAAAACATGATAATTAGTAAACATGGCCCAAAGTACCAGTAAAGACATCTGAAATTCTAATTCAATTTACAGAGATTTCCCTCAGTGAAAAACTGTCACTGTATCTACAGCAGCTCTTGTCAAATCCTGAGATCATTTAATGACCAGTTTACCGGGATCTGTTTTTAAAGAGCACAGCCTCTTATAAGGAAGTGTTTCTACCAGCAGAAAAGCAGGTTTGCTTCTGGTGGTGTATACCTCTATGTACGTATACACAAGTAATGAGAGCAGGGCTGCCTTCAGAAATTATGGGGCCTGGGACTGACAAAATAGACAGGGCCCCCCGCCACAAAAAAAAAAAAAGATTCTGCTGCACTGCTTCACCCCTATGTGATGTTATACATTGTGATATTACAATATTACATATAGGTGGAATATTGCAGACCTTCAGGAACAGTTTACAGAGAGCTGATGCGCAGATACGGCTTGTTTTAAGAAGTTCTCCTTGTGCATCAGACAACTGTTGACTTACAGACTGGTGCAGCTCTACAGGTATTGGCGGTAGGAGCCAGGGGTGGGCCCCCCTCTCTGTAAGGGCCCAGGACACCAGTCCCCACAGTCCCCCCCCCCCAATGGCTGTCCTGAACGAGAGAGACCAACTCCAGCTAATTGGCCCATTGTAAAGAAAATGCTGCAAGAACTCCAAACCTGCCCACTGATGCACAATACACTACGTATACAATAATAAAACAATCCACTGATATCAGATTTGAGCTTCCTCTGTGACTTATACTGTAATACAACATATATCTACTTTTCCGCAATGCTGTCACTTAACTAATATAGGTTGAGTATCCCTTATCCAAAATACAAAATCACACAGTTTTGGTTCCCCTACTGAGATGATGACACATATACATGTATATTATATTTTCTGTCTATATAATATATATATATATATACATATAATATATATGTCATTATCTCAGTAGCATACTTGCCTACCTGACACTCTCCATGAGGGAGAAAATGCTCTGTTCCTGGACTTTTTCTCCCTCATGGAGAGGGTCAGGTAGGTAAGTATGCTCAGTAGGGGACCCAAAAAATGCGGGATTTTGAATTTTGGATAAGAGATAATCAACATGTACATATAAAAGCAACTTTTCTGCAGACTATAGCTTGTTATATGCTAATTATTCATCCTTCATGGGCTGGTGGCAATCGCTCTAAAATCAAACGTTTGGAAACCCCCCTCAGAGAAATCCTGCGTTTGCCCCCTGCTTTCAATTCACTTGTAATTAATTGGTCAAATCAAACTGTGCATTACTGCTGTATGACACCAACCCACACTGTCAGTATTCCTGAATCAGGCATGCTTCCTTACACCCAACAGCAACATAGAGAAAGTAGCTTTACAGTATTCTAATTGATTACAAACACCTCCAGTTCTCTTTATAAATCCAGTCAGAACCTTTTTCCTCCAGTTGTCTTGTTATTGGAATTGGCCAGTTATAAATGAGCACAGATGCTGACAGCTTGTGAGGTGATGCCGGTGAGGATAGGTGATGTCGGTGAGGATAGGTGATGCCGGTGAGGATACTTTCAGTTGGAGAGGTGAGTTAGCAAACAGCCAATTAGAAATGACAAGATAGTGCTGTTGATTTCAGCATCATTATCGCCATTTATGATTACGGGACGTAGTTATGTGACTGGCGATCAGGAGACCACTGGTCACGACGACTGCATCCCGCCCACACACAATCCCGACAGTTGGCATGCCGACTAGCAGGGACTATTCCCATTCAATGGGTGTCCACGACACCCATATAGTGGGAATAGAACAGGCATAATCCCCGGGATCCCGGCGTCGTTATGATGATCGGCGGGATCCCAAGCGCCGGTCACCCATACCGCCCTTTTTCCTCCAGTTGTCTTGTTATTGGAATTGGCCAGTTATAAATGAGCACAGATGCTGACAGCTTGTGAGGTGATGCCGGTGAGGATAGGTGATGCCGGTGAGGATAGGTGATGCCGGTGAGGATACTTTCAGTTGGAGAGGTGAGTTAGCAAACAGCCAATTAGAAATGACAAGATAGTGCTGTTGATTTCAGCATCATTATCGCCATTTATGATTACGGGACGTAGTTATGTGACTGGCGATCAGGAGACCACTGGTCACGACGACTGCATCCCGCCCACACACAATCCCGACAGTTGGCATGCCGACTAGCAGGGACTATTCCCATTCAATGGGTGTCCACGACACCCATATAGTGGGAATAGAACAGGCATAATCCCCGGGATCCCGGCGTCGTTATGATGATCGGCGGGATCCCAAGCGCCGGTCACCCATACCCAACCCATCATTACACCAGGACTCTGGTACACACAAAAGATACACCTCTAATATGAATATATGTCCAAGTCTTATTAGGTTGCATCACATTGCTCAGTTTAGACCCATTAAGCCTGCCCTGTCCGGTGCAACGCTCTGCAAGCTTAAGATAGGATAGGAATGCATTTAGATACATGTGTGCAGTACAGAACTGCGTATATTTACGCCTCACCAATAGCCCTAATTTTACCTCTCAGTGAGGCCCTATCTAACCAGAACAGAACAAGTTGCAATATATTATTAACATGCATTTGCTAAATAATATACTTCTAGTAATGCATACAATGAACTGGTCTCGGGTCATTACACACTATTCCCAAGCGAAAGTTCCAACCTTCCCAGACATCTGTTTGCTTTGAGCCTGATCAGGTCGCTGCAAGCTCAGACTTATGTGTGAGTTATCCAATCACTCAGCACCAGTGGGAAAACACAGGCATTGCCACAACTTAGCAGGCAGTTCCTACTTACTGTAACAAAGTGAAACTAGTGCAGGGGGGCTTAACGTAGCCAGATGCCCATCTCTCCCTGGATACCCTGAGTCAGTAAAGAGAAGCTCTCATACATCCACATCTGTCAGTGCAGCGTTTCTTGTATTTCACTCAGAAGCCACTGAAGGAATTTGTCTTCTTTACCTGCAGACAGAAAATCTCACTCAGTTTCCTCCCTTGTCGCACCAGTTGTGGGAGGTTCAGTGCAACAGGCAATGTGAGAATAGAGTGAGCACAGACCTGCCATGGGGAGGGATCTACAGACTTCAGAATTATCAGATGTATACAATGACACTTTGTCATTCCATTGACTGGAAAAAAAAACATATTTAATTAAACAAGCTTACCGCCCTCTCTTCTGAGTGTGTGTTTTGTTTCTAGATTGTGGGTGAAGTTCACAAAAGAGAAGTTAGATTTAAAAAAAAAAAATGGTGCAATTAACATAATCTTTTTTTTTTATACTTAACTCCATAAAAACTCATGTTTCAGCAGGGTATATTCCAAAGGTGACTTCAAAACTGGTTTAAATTTACCTCACAGATTAATGCCAGCAATGCTGCATACAGAGTTCAGTTGATCTGTTTTTAGATTGCTGATAAAAGGCTACGTCGCTCACAAAAACAGGCACAAGCCCGGTTGCCCGCTGCGAATGGATTTAAATGGTATGTTAAAGGAATTGTTTGACTGTATTCTCTGTGATGGCACTGCCTCCAACCCTCCATCCACCAACAGTAGCCACCAGAGATGGACTGGGGCTCTTAGACAGCCTACCACTCCGAGCATGACAATGGGACTCAAGACTCAAGGGGGCGTTCCATGAGTCACATGGGCCTGGCCTCGCGGCACAGCCCCATCTCTCTGTACGCCAGGCGGCTGAGCATAGCACCTGGCGGAGGAGCTGCTCGGCCAGTCTGCCCTGGTAGCTACCATTACTATCATCAGGATTAATAGCTACCCTATGCTGGGTCCAGGGGCGTAATCAGAACTTTGTGGGCCCCATAGCAACATATTGAAGGGGCCCCTGTCCCAATACTTCTTGAGAGACACCTCTCCGCAGCAGTTATTCATTTCATGCCCCATAATAATGACCTAGTTCATTTTCTGAACCATAGTATTATTATTATTATTATTATTATTATCCTTTATTTATATGGCGCCACAAGGGTTCCACAGCGCCCAATTACAGAGTATAAAAACAAATAATCAAAACAGGAAAACAGTGACTTACAGTTGAAGACAATATAGGACAAGTACAGGGTTAATAACCATGGCTACATCAGCAGAAGACACTGAAATAAGTATCAGGGTGTCAGAAAACCGCGAGATTGGGTGCAGTCAAAGATTATTAAAGTAAGATGCACATGAGGGAAGATGGCCCCACTCGTAAGAGCTTACATTCTAAAGGGGAGGGGCAGACAGACAGGGGTGATAGAGATGGAGTAGACAGAGAACATGGAACAGAGAGTTAGGATGACATTTGGCTGGGTTTGATGAAAAAGTTGGTCTTTGAGAGCCCATTTGAAGTTCTGTAGAGAGGTGGAGAGTCTGAGGGGGAGAGGTAGAGAATTCCATAGAAAGGGAGCAGCATGTGAAAAATCTTGGAGGTAGGAGTGGGAGGATGAAATCAGTAGGCAGAAGAGTCAGCGTGCATTAGTAGAGCGAAGAGGACGGGTGGGAGTGTAAAGGGAGATAAGGTCAGAGATGTAAATGGGAGAGGGGTGGGTGAGGGCTTTGGGCATTACTGTGTGGGGCTTAATATGGAGGAATGTTTTTTTTCCTGTGGTGGCCGAGGTCTGTTGTTACAGGGTCAAAAACTGGGGTGTAAGGTAGTCTTTTGCTCTATTTTAGTAAGGCCATGTTCATTTTAGCGAGACCATGTCCCTCACCGAGAGCGCACCTTACAAAAAATTTTTTTTATGTCTATGAGGGGAGGAGTGCAATTTTGAATGTATATAGGGGAGTGCGCATTTTTTTAATGCCCGCACTGGGAGCCAAATTTGCTAGAAACAGCCCTAATGCCATATAGTACCCCCAATTCACATTATGATATACAATGTCAACATGTCTTAGCTATTGGCCTCCCAGTTGACACTGAGAAACGATAATTTGATGGATACAGGCAGTGCTGAGCTCCCTCCAACACCGAATCAATTGTGCAGTTTGCTAAAACCCACTAAAAATGGCTACATTTGGGCCTCGCGTGACTCTAATTTAAATATGTTTTGTCAGCAGCCTTCGTGACTTTGGCTCTAAAACAGTAAGTTTTAAGATATACTTACAAGACATATTTGAAGCCATTTTTGTAAATATGACCTTGTGACTAGTATTAGTAGTTTATTTATTTTTAACTTTAATTTATAAGGCACCATAAAGTGTCTGCAGCGCCATACAGGGTAACCTAGGAACATCTGACACAAACAGAGTATCAGAGAGAGCCCAACAAGGCTGACAAAACATACGGTGGATCCATACAATAGTGAGGTGGTGTGGCAGTTGTTAGAGTGTACACAGAGTGGACCAGTAGACAGGAAACTGGGTTTGGGCCAAGACCTGAGTTGTTGTAAATGGGGTACAGAATCATAAGGCCTGTCCATGTGCTATTGCTATCTGCTGCAAACAGAGTAAAACACCTTCAGTTTGCTCAGGAACCCAGGAATTGGACAGTAAATGGTTGCAAACGAGTCATTTGTGCTGAATCAGGTTTACAATTACACCATGCAAATGGCAGGGTGAGGATATGGAGACAACAGCATGAAAGCATGGATGATCCTTGCATCGTCATGACCATGGCTGGTGGAGGATACATTATAGTACATGTTATGGGACATCAACCAGTGGTGTTGATGGTTTTTCCCAGTGGAGATGGATACTTCCAGGAAGACAATGCTCCATGTCATAGGACTTACACTTTACATGAATGGTATGAGGAGCATGGCAAACACTTGTCTCTGCTGCAGTGGTCTCGATGATCCCCAGATCTGAATCCCAATGAAAATTTGTGGGATGAAGGCGAAAGGAGGATCTGAGAAATGGATCTGCTACCATCAAACCTTCAGAAACTGGATAATTGTCATGAGCCACCGCTGTGGCTCATTCCTGTTTATATTTTTATGTTGTGAGTCTGTTGTATTTTTGTTAGCATTCCAGGTTTTCTTATGTACTTGTTTGTGTTAAGTGTAACTGCAACCTGTCTCCTGTACGTGTGGTCTGTGCAGTTTCACCTGTCAGATAATAATTAGTCCATGTTTTCCTGCATTCTCAGTGCATTTCATATTCCTGCAGGTTCCCTGTGTGTTCAGCTTCAGCTGCAGTATAATTAGGAGTTTTGTCTGTGTGTACGTAACTGAACAGATGCATTGAGTCTCCTCATCAGAGGGCCTAGTCTTCCTGGCTGCTCTGATTGGCAATTGCTCCTAATATTACCCAGCCTGCCCTAAATCTGATGCCGGTTATAGCTTGAAGCTTATGATTCCTGATAGTACCTGTGTCCGGTCCCTGTTCCTTGGTGAATCTAGAATCTGTGCAGTCGTGCTATTAGATCACTGGGGATACCCAGTTCAGTTAGAATCCTGTATTCTATGTCTTGCCAGAATCCTGAGTTCATTACCTGTCACCTGAGTTCCTGATTGTGCATGTGAGACCTAGCTTGGAAGTACTTTCAGACAGCTCCAACCTTACCTTGCCTTGTCTTGCTTTGTCCTGCCTTGCCTGGAATCCAGGCGTCTCCTGCAGCTAAGTAATCTTGTTATCTGTACCTTGCCTTGTTCTGCCAAACTCCTTTAGGAACGCACTGCTAAATTATTTAAGATTATATTCCAACCTGTGCATTGTTGCACTCATGTGTATTCGGTTATTTTTCTCTACCTGTGTGTAGTGCAGCGGTATCTATATAGGGTTCAGGTACGTCTCACTGTACTGCAACCTACTCTTGCCCAGCCTCCAATAGCCGCCTTGTCTATAAAAAAAACCTGGGGGCATCTGAGTACAGGGTGGACCTAATCTGTCCTGGAAAGGCGGCTGCTATAGGCGAAGTCTTTGGCTGCAGGAGGCTAAAAGACTGCTGGGCAAGGGTAATTGCGTGAGCGTCACCAAGAACCATCAGATAGCCCACAGCACACTAAAGTCTGCATAACAATAATGCAGTTCATTACACTTGGGTCAGGATCCCGGGATTTGGGATCATGGCAGTCATAATACCGACGCCGGAGTCACGACACTGCTCAGAATACCGACGCCAGGATGCTGACATGGATCGCAATGCCGGCGCCGAAATCCCGAACATAAGAATGACTTGGCTGTTGAAGATTGGGGGAGGGTTTAGGCTCAGGCTGCGGGGGGAGGGTTAGCGTTAGGCTGCGGGGAGGCAGGGTTAGGGTTAGGCACAACCGGGGGGGAGGGTTAGGCCGCAGGGGTGGGAGGGTTAGGTTTACTCTGCGAGAAGGGGGGGGGTTAGGTTTAGGCACCATTGGGGAAAGTTAGAGTTAGGCTGCGCGGGAGGGGGGGATTGACTGGGGAGGGTTAGGCTGTGCAGGAGGAGGGCATTGGAAGGTTTTAGGGTTAGACTGCAGGTTCGGGAAGGTTAGGATGAAGATTAGCTGGGTTAGGGTACTTACCTAGTAGGTGTCGGGGTCTGGCGCTTCGGTGTGTGCCGCTGTCAGTATATTGACTGCCGACAGTGTCGGACTGGGGCATGTAGGGCCCACCGTGGGAATGCAGTGGTAGGGGCCCATGTTTAGGGGTGTGGCCAGTCTGCTGAGGGGGTGTGACCTGCCATCTCATTGGTTTGACTAACCATTAGAGAGTGCAACGTCTGGAGCCCTTCATAAATATATACAGTAAATTCAGCTGCTGCATGCATGATAATGTACCAGATTAATAACATCAATGCACTGTAGAAAATACACCATAGTCCTGTATAAGGTAACACATATATAATGTATAATTCAAGTGCACAGTCTAGAACCTGATCTCTAAAGCAGGAGGTGGGCCCCCAGGCAGTGGGGCCCACCGGTGGTTTCCCCTGTACCCCTGTTGGCCAGTCCAAGCCTGACTGCCGACATCCCAAGCGTCAGGATCCCCATACCATCCTCTCAGAAGAACTGAAGCTGCATTGAGAGCAAAAGGTGGCCCACCAAAGTACTTACTCGGTGCTCATAGTAATTAGGCCACTCAGTGTTTAGGCTAATAAAACGTCCATCACAAAGCTAGGACACAGGTTTTACCTAGAGATGAGCGCCTGAAATTTTTCGGGTTTTGTGTTTTGGTTTTGGGTTCGGTTCCGCGGCCGTGTTTTGGGTTCGAACGCGTTTTGGCAAAACCTCACCGAATTTTTTTTGTCGGATTCGGGTGTGTTTTGGATTCGGGTGTTTTTTTCAAAAAACACTAAAAAACAGCTTAAATCATAGAATTTGGGGGTCATTTTGATCCCAAAGTATTATTAACCTCAAAAACCATAATTTACACTCATTTTCAGTCTATTCTGAATACCTCACACCTCACAATATTATTTTTAGTCCTAAAATTTGCACCGAGGTCGCTGTGTGAGTAAGATAAGCGACCCTAGTGGCCGACACAAACACCGGGCCCATCTAGGAGTGGCACTGCAGTGTCACGCAGGATGTCCCTTCCAAAAAACCCTCCCCAAACAGCACATGACGCAAAGAAAAAAAGAGGCGCAATGAGGTAGCTGTGTGAGTAAGATTAGCGACCCTAGTGGCCGACACAAACACCGGGCCCATCTAGGAGTGGCACTGCAGTATCACGCAGGATGGCCCTTCCAAAAAACCCTCCCCAAACAGCACATGACGCAAAGAAAAAAAGAGGCGCAATGAGGTAGCTGTGTGAGTAAGATTAGCGACCCTAGTGGCCGACACAAACACCGGGCCCATCTAGGAGTGGCACTGCAGTGTCACGCAGGATGGCCCTTCCAAAAAACCCTCCCCAAACAGCACATGACGCAAAGAAAAAAAGAGGCGCAATGAGGTAGCTGTGTGAGTAAGATTAGCGACCCTAGTGGCCGACACAAACACCGGGCCCATCTAGGAGTGGCACTGCAGTGTCACGCAGGATGTCCCTTCCAAAAAACCCTCCCCAAACAGCACATGACGCAAAGAAAAAAAGAGGCGCAATGAGGTAGCTGTGTGAGTAAGATTAGCGACCCTAGTGGCCGACACAAACACCGGGCCCATCTAGGAGTGGCACTGCAGTATCACGCAGGATGGCCCTTCCAAAAAACCCTCCCCAAACAGCACATGACGCAAAGAAAAAAAGAGGCGCAATGAGGTAGCTGTGTGAGTAAGATTAGCGACCCTAGTGGCCGACACAAACACCGGGCCCATCTAGGAGTGGCACTGCAGTGTCACGCAGGATGGCCCTTCCAAAAAACCCTCCCCAAACAGCACATGACGCAAAGAAAAAAAGAGGCGCAATGAGGTAGCTGTGTGAGTAAGATTAGCGACCCTAGTGGCCGACACAAACACCGGGCCCATCTAGGAGTGGCACTGCAGTGTCACGCAGGATGTCCCTTCCAAAAAACCCTCCCCAAACAGCACATGACGCAAAGAAAAAAAGAGGCGCAATGAGGTAGCTGACTGTGTGAGTAAGATTAGCGACCCTAGTGGCCGACACAAACACCGGGCCCATCTAGGAGTGGCACTGCAGTGTCACGCAGGATGTCCCTTCCAAAAAACCCTCCCCAATCAGCACATGATGCAAAGAAAAAGAAAAGAAAAAAGAGGTGCAAGATGGAATTGTCCTTGGGCCCTCCCACCCACCCTTATGTTGTATAAACAAAACAGGACATGCACACTTTAACCAACCCATCATTTCAGTGACAGGGTCTGCCACACGACTGTGACTGATATGACGGGTTGGTTTGGACCCCCCCAAAAAAAGAAGCAATTAATCTCTCCTTGCACAAACTGGCTCTACAGAGGCAAGATGTCCACCTCATCTTCACCCTCCGATATATCACCGTGTACATCCCCCTCCTCACAGATTATCAATTCGTCCCCACTGGAATCCACCATCTCAGCTCCCTGTGTACTTTGTGGAGGCAATTGCTGCTGGTCAATGTCTCCGCGGAGGAATTGATTATAATTCATTTTAATGAACATCATCTTCTCCACATTTTCTGGATGTAACCTCGTACGCCGATTGCTGACAAGGTGAGCGGCGGCACTAAACACTCTTTCGGAGTACACACTTGTGGGAGGGCAACTTAGGTAGAATAAAGCCAGTTTGTGCAAGGGCCTCCAAATTGCCTCTTTTTCCTGCCAGTATAAGTACGGACTGTGTGACGTGCCTACTTGGATGCGGTCACTCATATAATCCTCCACCATTCTATCAATGTTGAGAGAATCATATGCAGTGACAGTAGACGACATGTCCGTAATCGTTGTCAGGTCCTTCAGTCCGGACCAGATGTCAGCATCAGCAGTCGCTCCAGACTGCCCTGCATCACCGCCAGCGGGTGGGCTCGGAATTCTGAGCCTTTTCCTCGCACCCCCAGTTGCGGGAGAATGTGAAGGAGGAGATGTTGACAGGTCGCGTTCCGCTTGACTTGACAATTTTGTCACCAGCAGGTCTTTCAACCCCAGCAGACCTGTGTCTGCCGGAAAGAGAGATCCAAGGTAGGCTTTAAATCTAGGATCGAGCACGGTGGCCAAAATGTAGTGCTCTGATTTCAACAGATTGACCACCCGTGAATCCTTGTTAAGCGAATTAAGGGCTGCATCCACAAGTCCCACATGCCTAGCGGAATCGCTCCCTTTTAGCTCCTTCTTCAATGCCTCCAGCTTCTTCTGCAAAAGCCTGATGAGGGGAATGACCTGACTCAGGCTGGCAGTGTCTGAACTGACTTCACGTGTGGCAAGTTCAAAGGGCATCAGAACCTTGCACAACGTTGAAATCATTCTCCACTGCACTTGAGACAGGTGCATTCCACCTCCTATATCGTGCTCAATTGTATAGGCTTGAATGGCCTTTTGCTGCTCCTCCAACCTCTGAAGCATATAGAGGGTTGAATTCCACCTCGTTACCACTTCTTGCTTCAGATGATGGCAGGGCAGGTTCAGTAGTTTTTGGTGGTGCTCCAGTCTTCTGTACGTGGTGCCTGTACGCCGAAAGTGTCCCGCAATTTTTCTGGCCACCGACAGCATCTCTTGCACGCCCCTGTCGTTTTTTAAAAAATTCTGCACCACCAAATTCAAGGTATGTGCAAAACATGGGACGTGCTGGAATTTGCCCATATTTAATGCACACACAATATTGCTGGCGTTGTCCGATGCCACAAATCCACAGGAGAGTCCAATTGGGGTAAGCCATTCCGCGATGATCTTCCTCAGTTGCCGTAAGAGGTTTTCAGCTGTGTGCGTATTCTGGAAAGCGGTGATACAAAGCGTAGCCTGCCTAGGAAAGAGTTGGCGTTTGCGAGATGCTGCTACTGGTGCCGCCGCTGCTGTTCTTGCGGCGGGAGTCCATACATCTACCCAGTGGGCTGTCACAGTCATATAGTCCTGACCCTGCCCTGCTCCACTTGTCCACATGTCCGTGGTTAAGTGGACATTGGGTACAACTGCATTTTTTAGGACACTGGTGAGTCTTTTTCTGACGTCCGTGTACATTCTCGGTATCGCCTGCCTAGAGAAGTGGAACCTAGATGGTATTTGGTAACGGGGGCACACTGCCTCAATAAATTGTCTAGTTCCCTGTGAACTAACGGCGGATACCGGACGCACGTCTAACACCAACATAGTTGTCAAGGCCTCAGTTATCCGCTTTGCAGTAGGATGACTGCTGTGATATTTCATCTTCCTCGCAAAGGACTGTTGAACAGTCAATTGCTTACTGGAAGTAGTACAAGTGGGCTTACGACTTCCCCTCTGGGATGACCATCGACTCCCAGCGGCAACAACAGCAGCGCCAGCAGCAGTAGGCGTTACACGCAAGGATGCATCGGAGGAATCCCAGGCAGGAGAGGACTCGTCAGAATTGCCAGTGACATGGCCTGCAGGACTATTGGCATTCCTGGGGAAGGAGGAAATTGACACTGAGGGAGTTGGTGGGGTGGTTTGCGTGAGCTTGGTTACAAGAGGAAGGGATTTACTGGTCAGTGGACTGCTTCCGCTGTCACCCAAAGTTTTTGAACTTGTCACTGACTTATTATGAATGCGCTGCAGGTGACGTATAAGGGAGGATGTTCCGAGGTGGTTAACGTCCTTACCCCTACTTATTACAGCTTGACAAAGGGAACACACGGCTTGACACCTGTTGTCCGCATTTCTGGTGAAATACCTCCACACCGAAGAGCTGATTTTTTTGGTATTTTCACCTGGCATGTCAACGGCCATATTCCTCCCACGGACAACAGGTGTCTCCCCGGGTGCCTGACTTAAACAAACCACCTCACCATCAGAATCCTCCTGGTCAATTTCCTCCCCAGCGCCAGCAACACCCATATCCTCCTCATCCTGGTGTACTTCAACACTGACATCTTCAATCTGACTATCAGGAACTGGACTGCGGGTGCTCCTTCCAGCACTTGCAGGGGGCGTGCAAATGGTGGAAGGCGCATGCTCTTCACGTCCAGTGTTGGGAAGGTCAGGCATCGCAACCGACACAATTGGACTCTCCTTGTGGATTTGGGATTTCGAAGAATGCACAGTTCTTTGCTGTGCTGCTTTTGCCAGCTTGAGTCTTTTCATTTTTCTAGCGAGAGGCTGAGTGCTTCCATCCTCATGTGAAGCTGAACCACTAGCCATGAACATAGGCCAGGGCCTCAGCCGTTCCTTGCCACTCCGTGTGGTAAATGGCATATTGGCAAGTTTACGCTTCTCCTCCGACAATTTTATTTTAGGTTTTGGAGTCCTTTTTTTACTGATATTTGGTGTTTTGGATTTGACATGCTCTGTACTATGACATTGGGCATCGGCCTTGGCAGACGACGTTGCTGGCATTTCATCGTCTCGGCCATGACTAGTGGCAGCAGCTTCAGCACGAGGTGGAAGTGGATCTTGATCTTTCCCTAATTTTGGAACCTCAACATTTTTGTTCTCCATATTTTAATAGGCACAACTAAAAGGCACCTCAGGTAAACAATGGAGATGGATGGATTGGATACTAGTATACAATTATGGACGGGCTGCCGAGTGCCGACACAGAGGTAGCCACAGCCGTGAACTACCGCACTGTACTGTGTCTGCTGCTAATATATAGACTGGTTGATAAAGAGATAGTATACTCGTAACTAGTATGTATGTATAAAGAAAGAAAAAAAAACCACGGTTAGGTGGTATATACAATTATGGACGGGCTGCCGAGTGCCGACACAGAGGTAGCCACAGCCGTGAACTACCGCACTGTACTGTGTCTGCTGCTAATATATAGACTGGTTGATAAAGAGATAGTATACTCGTAACTAGTATGTATGTATAAAGAAAGAAAAAAAAACCACGGTTAGGTGGTATATACAATTATGGACGGGCTGCCGAGTGCCGACACAGAGGTAGCCACAGCCGTGAACTACCGCACTGTACTGTGTCTGCTGCTAATATATAGACTGGTTGATAAAGAGATAGTATACTCGTAACTAGTATGTATGTATAAAGAAAGAAAAAAAAACCACGGTTAGGTGGTATATACAATTATGGACGGGCTGCCGAGTGCCGACACAGAGGTAGCCACAGCCGTGAACTACCGCACTGTACTGTGTCTGCTGCTAATATATAGACTGGTTGATAAAGAGATAGTATACTCGTAACTAGTATGTATGTATAAAGAAAGAAAAAAAAACCACGGTTAGGTGGTATATACAATTATGGACGGGCTGCCGAGTGCCGACACAGAGGTAGCCACAGCCGTGAACTACCGCACTGTACTGTGTCTGCTGCTAATATTTATATAGACTGGTTGATAAAGAGATAGTATACTCGTAACTAGTATGTATGTATAAAGAAAGAAAAAAAAACCACGGTTAGGTGGTATATACAATTATGGACGAGCTGCCGAGTGCCGACACAGAGGTAGCCACAGCCGTGAACTACCGCACTGTACTGTGTCTGCTGCTAATATAGACTGGTTGATAAAGAGATAGTATACTACTAATATTATATATACTGGTGGTCAGGTCACTGGTCACTAGTCACACTGGCAGTGGCACTCCTGCAGCAAAAGTGTGCACTGTTTAATTTTAATATAATATTATGTACTCCTGGCTCCTGCTATAACCTATAACTGGCACTGCAGTAGTGCTCCCCAGTCTCCCCCACAATTATAAGCTGTGTGAGCTGAGCAGTCAGACAGATATATAATATATATAGATGATGCAGCACACTGGCCTGAGCCTGAGCAGTGCACACAGATATGGTATGTGACTGACTGAGTCACTGTGTGTATCGCTTTTTTCAGGCAGAGAACGGATATATTAAATAAACTGCACTGTGTGTCTGGTGGTCACTCACTATATAATATATTATGTACTCCTGGCTCCTGCTATAACCTATAACTGGCACTGCAGTAGTGCTCCCCAGTCTCCCCCACAATTATAAGCTGTGTGAGCTGAGCAGTCAGACAGATATATATAATATTATATATAGATAATAGATGATGCAGCACACTGGCCTGAGCCTGAGCAGTGCACACAGATATGGTATGTGACTGAGTCACTGTGTGCTGTGTATCGCTTTTTTCAGGCAGAGAACGGATTATAAAGTAAACTGCACTGTCCTCACTAGTAAACTCTCTCCACTCAGTCTCTACACTTCTACAGTAACAGTACTCCTCCTAGTCACTAGCTCCAGTAAATCTCTCTCAGTCTCTTATAATCTAAATGGAGAGGACGCCAGCCACGTCCTCTCCCTATCAATCTCAATGCACGTGTGAAAATGGCGGCGACGCGCGGCTCCTTATATAGAATCCGAGTCTCGCGATAGAATCCGAGCCTCGCGAGAATCCGACAGCGTCATGATGACGTTCGGGCGCGCTCGGGTTAACCGAGCAAGGCGGGAAGATCCGAGTCGCTCGGACCCGTGAAAAAAAACATGAAGTTCTGGCGGGTTCGGATTCAGAGAAACCGAACCCGCTCATCTCTAGTTTTACCCGCTGATGATATCCACAAAGGGTAACACAAATAAGAGCAATAGACTATGAAAAAATTTAGAGTAAAACAATATGTAAAGTGATAGAAAACCATGTAAAACTATACTGGCCAAGAAGACTACATGTTTTCTTTTTGTGGTATTTCTGGTTTCCAGTCAAAGATTAGGTGTCAGTCTAACCTAATGCAATAAATGAGCTATGTTTTTTTTTAGCAGTACAGGTTTTAGGTTTTTTGTTTATAAGGTTTCATTGCACAAACATTATGTTCTCTCATGTGGTATGGGAATGTCAGCTTGAAATATAAACATATATGTGGTTTTCTTGTGAAAGCCCCATTATAATGTACAGTAAATCACTTCCTGCCTATCTGCGTGGTCACATGGTACTACGGCTGCTGAGCTTTTCCAGAGAGAAAACAATTTTGCACAGTATGATTGACTTGCTGCTATAATTGTATCATTTTTGGATTATTTTATCATAAAGTATGATGGAACCAGAAACAGTGGAGTAGGATCTTAATTGTGTAGGATCTCATTTTTTTTTTATCGGTGCAATCACCGACTTACAGTATATGCTTGTGGTCCCCTGATCTCTGGCCCAAATTTGTATTACTACTTATTGCAGCAGCGTTAAATTTGCCTGTAATTATTTTCTAAAATGATTTTTTTCTGCACGAAGTATGAAGGGTTCCTGATTACTTACAATATCTTAGTAAATATGTTATTCGTTCACTATAGGCAACACCTCACTTTTCCATGCACCAGGGCTTTATGTTATAATGTCCCCCACAATCTACCACTATTGCAATATGGCAAGAGGTGTCGGTAGAGTTTTAGACTTTAAACAGTCAGATCATTTTGTAAGTCTTTATTTACCCTGTAAATTGACTTAGGGGTAATACAACAAAACCACTCCTAGGTCACTGAAGATTCAGTCTTTATAAATTATGAACAAAAGAAATCTAAAGTTCATACAGCTTCTTGATCACAAGCGTATTTAATCTTCCCACCCTTATGTATCATATCGAGGAGGAACAAACAAAACATGGGATGAACGGATGAGATGCCTGCCACCCAGGCTGGGTTCTCATAGAGTCATCACATTCACATCTGAAGTCAGGGTGAGAAGTCAGATGGATAAGTGAAGGGAAAATGATTGCAATTGTATAGAATAGTCATACACTGCAGCTTCATTTCATGTGTTTGAAAATCACTGGGGTAGTTGTAAGAGATTCTCAGGGAATATGCTGAAGGTACATTTCAGATTTTACGTAGATGATCATTATTTAATAACATTATTCAAGGGTGCAAAACTGGAGGACACCACAGCAATTAGGGGGTAATTCAGATCTGATTGCTAGGCTGCGTTTTCTCACAGTCTGAACTGTGCATGCGTATGCACTGCAATGCTCAGGCGTGTCGGGCGACTGCACCGGGCATCGGTGCATAGCGTCGGGATGGTGCGAAAAAGCGATCGCACGGGCGATCGCAAGGAGATTGACAGGAAGAGGGCATTTGTGGGTGTCAACTGGCCATTTTCAAGGAGTGTCTGGAAAAACGCAGGCGTGTCCAATCGTTGGAAGGGAGGGTGTCTGACGTCAATTCTGGTCCTGAACAGCCTGATGTGATCGCAGTGGATGAGTAAGTCCTGGGCTAATCAGACACTGCACAAAGTCAGTTTGTGCAGCTCTGCTACACACATTTGTTTGCACTACAGATGTGCGGATGGCACTTTTCGTGTTTTGTGCTTTGGTTTTGGTTCTAATTCCACTTTCGTGTTTTGGTTAGGCTTGGTTTTGCCAAAACCACCCTTCCGTGTTTTGGTTTTGGTTTTGGATCTGGATGATTTTTGGGGGGGAAACATAAAAACAGCTAAAATCACAGAATTTGGGGGTAATTTTGCTCCTACGGTATTATTAACCCCAATAACAATCATTTCTACTCATTTCCAGTCTATTCTGAACACCTCACAATATTGTTTTTAGGCCAAAAGGTTGCACCGAGGTTGCTGGATGACAAAGCTAAGCGACACAAGTTGACAAAACAAACACCTGGCCCATCTAGGAGTGGCACTGCAGTGTCAGACAGGAGGGCAGATATAAAAAAAGGCCCCAAACAACACATCATGCAAAGAAGAAAAAGAATTGCAATGAGGTAGTTGTATGACTAAACCAAGCGACACAAACAATTGGACCATCTAGGAGTGGCACTGCAGTGGCAGACAGGAGGGCAGATATATAAAAAAAGGCCCCAAACAGCACATCATGCAAAGAAGAAAAAGAATTGCAATGAGGTAGTTGTATGACTAAGCCAAGTGACACAAACAATTGGCTCATCTAGGCGTGGCACTGCAGTGGCAGACAGGAGGGCAGATATAAAAAAAAAGGGCCCCTAACAGCACATGATGCAAAGAAAAAAAAAAGTGCACTGAGGTTGCTGTAGGCCTAAGCTAAGCGACACAACCACCTGGCCCATCTAGTAGTGTCACGCAGTGGCTAAATGTCAAGAGTGGGCTGCAACTGTTCGGTCCACTGACAGCATCTTCAGCACACTCCAGTCACTTTTTTTTTTTAAATCTGCAATTGGTGGACTTATACGGCAGTACCCGAGGACTAATACAGCAGTACCCCTGGACTCATATGGCAGTGTCACACAGGATGGCACTTTTCAAAAACTAGGCCCCAAACAGCACCTCATGCAAAGATGTCGAAGAGGTGCAATAAGGTAGCTGTATGACTAAGCCAAGCGACACAAACAATTCCAACTGGAATTATACGTCCAAATCACTGGAATTAATTGGCAAGATCACTGTAATTAATAATTGCAAATCACTGAAATTAATTGGCAAAATCACTGTAATTATATGTCCAAATCACTGGAATTAAATGGCAAAATCTTGCTATCGCCTGCCTAGTGAAGTGGAATCTAGATGGGATTTGGTACCGGGGACACAATACCTCCATCAACTGTCTAAATCTCACTGCACTAATGGCAGATACCGGGCGCAAGTCTAACACCAACATAAGTGTCAAGGCCTCAGTTATGAGGGCTTCCATTGTCATGTGAAGCTGAACCACTAGTCATGAACATAGGCCAGGGCCTCAGCCGTTCCTTGCCACTCCGTGTCGTAAATGGCATATTGGCAAGTTTATGTTTCTCCTCAGACCATTTAAATTTCTTTTTTTGGATCTTTTTACTGAACTTTGGCTTTTTGGATTTTACATGCCCTCTACTATCACATTGGGCATCAGCCTGGGCAGACGACGTTGATGGCATTTCATCGTCTATGTCATGGCTAGTGGCAGCAGCTTCAGCACTAGGAGGAAGTGGTTCTTGATCTTTCCCTATTTTATCCTCCAAATTTTTGTTCTCCATTATTTTTTTGGAGTTATATAACACAATATGCGGCACAGGAATGACTGATGGCTGATGGCCAAGACACTACCACTGGTCTGATGCAGAACAACACAACAACACTGTAAGAGACTTGTGGTTGTTGTCATTATTATAATACTGTAGCAGTGGACATATAGTAGCAGCGTATACCACTGTGACTGCCTGGTCACTGGAATGACTGATGGCCAGGACACTACCACTGTCTGATGCAGCATAGCACAACAACACTGTAAGGGACTTGTTGTTGTTATTATTATTATTATACGTCAGCAGTGGACATATAGCAGCAGCGTATACCACTGTGACTGCCTGGTCACTGTAATGACTGATGCAGCACAACAGGTTGTTATAATTATGATACTGCAGCAGTGGACATATAGCAGCAGCGTATATCGTCACTGGAATGACTGATGAGACAGGACACTACCACTAGTCTGCACAACACAGCACCACTTTATACAGATACACTGGATATATGGCAGCAGACAGGGCCAGCTCCAGGCCTACTAGTACCCTGAGCGAGAACATGTAAAAGCGCCCCCACCCCTATGCACGCGCCGAAGGCGCGCGTGTTCCAGGAAAAGTGGGTGTGGCCTCTGGAAAAGTGGGCGTGGTCTCATAACTTCATATTATTAGACTATAAATAAATATATTTTCACACCCCCTCTACGCACACAATTAGCAGCCTTACACATAACAGACACAGTAGTGTTCCTTACACACAATGTCTCCAGTATAGTGTCAGATACACATAATGTCTCCAGTATAGTGTCAGATACACATAATGTGCAGTGCCAGATAGACATGATATGCCCCCCAGCAGTGCCAGCTACACATGACATGCCCCCCAGCAGTGCCAGTTACACACAATATGACCCCCAGCAGTGCCAGCTACACATGATAGTGTTCACGTTTTAGGGCAGGGTGCTGATCACAGGGAGGGCACATTTTTAAGTTAGGAGGGCAAAATTATGTACATACTGTAATGCTTGGTGCTCATCTACCTACATGGTAAAGCATGGACAGTGCGCGCCTAAGGCGCACAGAAAAATTTTAGGGGCGTTGCTTCGTGGGGAAGGTGCGTGGCCACATAATAGTGGCAATTCGCATTACACCACACAGTAGTGCAGTTAATACACACTGCACCAGGTAGAACCTCCTAGACACTTTGCGCCAGGCACAGCACGTTAGACACTTTGCGCCAGGCAGAGCACTGAGACACATTGTCTAGCCACAGACGCCTAGCGAGAACACTACATGATATGCTCCCCAGCCGTGCCAGCTACACGACATGCCCCCCAGCAGTGCCAGATACATAAATGCCCCCACAGTGCCAGATACATAAATGCCCCCACAGTGCCAGATACAGAAATGCCCCCACAGTGCCATAAATGCCCCCACAGTGCCAGATACAGAAATGCCCCCACAGTGCCAGATACAGAAATGCCCCCACAGTGCCATAAATGCCCCCACAGTGCCAGATACATAAATGCCCCCAGTGCCAGAAATGCCCCCACAGTGCCAGAAATGCCCCCACAGTGCCAGATACATAAATGCCCCCACAGTACCAGAAATGCCCCCACAGTGCCAGAAATGCCCCCACAGTGCCAGATACATAAATGCCCCCACAGTGCCAGATACAGAAATGCCCCCACAGTGCCAGAAATGCCCCCACAGTGCCAGAAATGCCCCCACAGTGCCAGAAATGCCCCCACAGTGACAGATAAATGCCCCCCACAGTGCCAGATAAATGCCCCCACAGTGCAGATATGCCCCCACAGTGCCAGATAAATGCCCCCAGTGCCAGATAAATGCCCCCACAGTACCATAAATGCCCCCACAGTGCCAGATAAATGCCCCCACAGTGCAGATGTGACCCCACAGTGCCAGATAAATGCCCCCACAGTGCCAGATAAATGCCCCCCACACAGTGCCATCCATAAATGTGCCCCCCCCCAAAAAAAAAAAAAATACCTGCGGCGCTGGGAGGGGGAGGAGTACTGCTGTCCGGGTGCGGGCGGGTGCAGGTCCGGGTCCGGGTGCGGGCGGGCGAGTGCAGGTGCAGGTCCGGGTCCGGGCGGGCGGCCTCCAAAGCGCTTGTATGCGCTATGCGTGCTGCGCGGCGCTGGCGTCTGACGATAGACACCGGCGCCGCTCAGCGCGCATAGCGCACACAAGAGTTCACGGCCAATGCTGCACAGGGCAGGCTCCAGGTTCGAATATGGTGGCGCCAGCGCGCGGCACCCATTAAGGGTGGTGCCCTGCGCGGCCGCTCTATTCGAACATGCCTGGAGCCGGCCCTGGCAGCAGAGAACACCAACACTGTGACTGGCTGGACTGATGCAGCACAATACACTGACTACACTGGACTGGTCTGCACAACACAGCACCACTTTATACAGCTACACTGGATATATGGCAGCAGAGAATACCAACACTGTGACTGGCTGGACTGATGCAGCACAATACACTGACTACACTGGACTGGACAGCACAACACAGCACAAGACTCGCCACCCCACTTTCCTGCCCCCACACATTCACTGAACACTGAGGACACATCCTCTCAATACACTCTCCGAGACTGGAGTGAAAATGGCCGCGACGCGCGGCTCCTTATATGGAATCCAAATCCAGCGAGAATCTGACAGCGGGATGATGACGTTTTGCCGCGTTTGGGTTTCCGAGTCAGGCGGGAAAATCCGAGCCTGGTTCGGATCCGGACTTGGAAGGCAAAGTCTGGTTCTCTGAGAACCGAACCCGCTCATCTCTAGTTTGCACACTTGCACAGCTAAAATACAGTCCCCCAGTAGGCGGTGACTATCTGATCGCAGGGCTGCAAAAATCGCTGCCCAGCGATCTGGTCTGAATTACCCCCTTAATCAGAAGTTAGTTTTTATCTGTCAAGTGCAACTTAGACAATGAAAGGGAATGCCTATTTGGCTGTTTTGTTTGTAGTGCAAATTTGCTAATTTTTATAATGTATTTATTTATTAGTAATTGCAGTTTGTGGCACTGACTTTGTTCATCTTACACCAGTGGTTTCCAGACTTTTTTGAGTCACGGCGCCCTAGAGTATTGGAACTTTTTTTCACGGCACCCCTAGGCCAAAAGTTTCTTATTAAGAAATTCTGAAAAAAACATTACCTTAAGTGAACTGTGTTTATATGTCATCCTTAGGTTCAGTTATGTGGTGAGGGACAGGATTCACTTTGGTTTTCCACATATATTACGTTTGGAAGCCACAAACATTGGTTTTGACTATTACATTGACCGTAAATAATTTGAATTGGTCCTTGACCACCTGACCAGGGTACCCTTGCAAGTGCCACGAGGCACCCCAGGGTGCCACGGTACGCAGTTTGAGAACCACTGTCTTACACTGTTGTCAGTCTCAGGGCCTGCTGTCAAGGGGTATTGTAGATTGGTGATGGGAAGAGGGGTCTTGTGCTTCAAAAGATTATTACTGCTCTGCCACTTGCTCATTGCTCTGGAGAAGGGTCGACAGGTTCTTGTTGACTTTATGAACAAATCAGAGTCAACAGCTGCCAAAAAGATGTTACTGGCAGCTCCTCATGATTTTTCTAATAAGTTTACTTTTCTCAGTGTATTTCTGCAATGAATATTAGAATGTATTTTGGTCCCAATTTGGGTGGGACATTTTCAATTTGAGGGCTATGTCCTGCCATTCTGATTGAGACTGCATTGTCCTGACTGGTCTGGTTGGAGAGGTAATTCATTACTTTTATTGCAGTGCAGCAATTCCAATTGTTTATTGTTTAAGCCACTAGCAACAAATTCCAAGAACATCATCTGAGGTTGAGAAGCACTCTGGTATGCATCCTAGTACCATCATATAACACAGAGATCGCCCTAGTGATCATCATATAATACAGAAAGCATGTCAGTAACTGCCGCACAATACAGAGTGCACAAATGTAACCTCATACAATACAGAGAGCATTTTAGTGACTGCTATGCATTACTCAGAGTCACTAAGATTATCTGTGTATTGTATAGCATTCACCAGGATGCTCTTTGTATTGCATAGCAGTCAATAAGGTTATCTATATTGTATGACAGATACAATGATGTGTTCTGTATTGTAAGGTAGTCACTGGTACACGCTCTGTATTGCGTAATGATCACTAGGGAGAACTTTATATTGTATGGTGGTCACTAGGATGCTATGTGTATTGTATCGTGGTCACTAAGATGCTTTCTCTTCTATATAGTGAAACATACATAGAAACATAGCATTTGATGGCAGATAAGAACCACTTGGCCCCTTTTTCCTTTTGGAAATGTCAACTTTATTTGCTCCAAAGGTCTCTGTAAGGATATTCTTATGCCTATCCCAAGCATGCTTAACGCATGCTCTACTGTCTTAGCCTCTACCACCTCTGGTGGGAGGCTATTTCACTTATCCACTACCCTTTCTGCAAAGTAGTTTTTCCTCGAATTTCCTATAAACCTCCTTCCCTCCAGTTTCAGTGCATGTCCTTGTGTTCTAATACTTCTCTTCCTTTGACGAATGCTTACTTATGGGTGGTCTTCAGTATGCTGACTGTCGGGATCCCGGCGCACAGTATACCGGCGCCGGAATCCCGACAGCCGACATACCGACACTTTCTTTCTCGTGGGGGTCCACGACCCCCCTGGAGGGTGAATAAAATTGCATGGCGCGTGCAGCGCGCCACCGTGCCCGCAGCGTGGTGAGCGCAGCGTGACGAGCGCAGCGAGCGCGCAAGGGGCTCATTTGCGCTCACCATGCTGTTGGTATGCCGGCGGTCGGGCTTCCGGCACCGGTATGCTGGTCGCCGGGAGCCCGGCCGCCGGCATACCATACTACACCCCTTACTTATTGTATCTTATTAAAACCCTTGATATATTTGAAAGTTTCTATCAAGTCCTCCCTTTCCCTTGGTCTCTGCAATGACCTCTGCATTGTTTGGTGGTCTCTGGGATGCTCTCTGTATATTATGTGGGCTCCTAAAATTCCATTGTTGTGACTGTAAATGTAGACTTTGGTGGTTGTAGGGGCTTCAAGTGTATTAGCCGGAAGTAGCCGGAAATGCTTAATTAGTCTCTGTTTATCAGGAGACCAACTGTCTATACGCAGTGAAGTCAGTCATTGCTTGCAGAAACAATATGTGTCCTATCAATTCACAGAGAATGTGTGAGTCTATGATGTGTTACATCCCCATAAATTTCTAATATTCATTGTTATGCATGGCAGCCTTTACTATAAGGATGTGGTAAGTAGTATACATGGAATGTATACTGTAGTTGTCTATATTTTAAAATTAGTTCCAGGTACACTTTACTTTTTAAATGGGGAAATAAAGTCTGCCCACACTATGGCCCTCATACTGAGTTGATCGCTCGCTAGCTGCTTTTAGCAGCAGAGCAAACGCTAGGCCGCCGCCCTCTGGGAGTGTATCTTAGCTTAGCAGAAGTGAGAACGAAATATTAGCAGAATTGCTCGAAAATCTTTTCCTGCAGTTTCTGAGTAGCTCCAGACCTACTCCTAGATTGCGATCACTGCAGACTGTTTAGTTCCTGGTTTGACGTCACAAACACGCCCAGCGTTCGGCCAGCCACTCCCCCGTTTCTCCAGCCACTCCTGCATTTTAGCCTGACACGCCTGCGTTTTTTAGCACACTCCCGGAAACCGGTGCGTTTCCGCCCAGAAACACCCACTTCCTGTCAATCGCTCACCGATCAGCAGAGCGACTGAAAAGTGTCACTCGCCCCTGTGTAAAATTGCTTAGTTTTGTGTGAAATTACTTGGCGCGTGCCCCCTGCGGCCCATACCCATGCGCAGAACAGCTGATTTTTCACCTGATCGCTATGCTGCAAAAAACGGCAGAGAGCGATCAACTCGGAATGACCCCCATTGTTCTGTATACAAGGAACTCATACTACAACCTCTGTCATGTGCACTGAGCTTTATTATACTCTATATTTTTGCCAATTTAATATCCTGTAGCTATACAATAAATATTAACCACAAAATAAAAATATACAGGGGAAATGCACTATATAATAAGAAGACGAACAATACTTTCAAACTGCTCAAAGTAAAAAAAAATATATATATTTCCTGAGAATTTAGAGACAGTTGGCAAAAAAGGAAATCTGATGTATACTGTATGTGTAGTCACCTGAGTGATGACATTTTGCTTCCTAAGAAATTCATTGGCTGGGTTCCCCAGAATATGGGAGGTCATTCCGAGTTGTTCGCTCGCAAGGCGATTTTAGCAGAGTTGCTCACGCTAAGCCGCCGCCTACTGGGAGTGAATCTTAGCATCTTAAAATTGCGAACGAAGTAATCGCAATATTGCGATTACACACCTCGTAGCAGTTTCTGAGTAGCTTCAGACTTACTCGGCATCTGCGATCAGTTCAGTGCTTGTCGTTCCTGGTTTGACATCACAAACACACCCAGCGTTCGCCCAGACACTCCTCCGTTTCTCCGGCCACTCCTGCGTTTTTTCCGGAAACGGTAGCGTTTTTTCCCACACGCCCATAAAACGGCCTGTTTCCGCCCAGTAACACCCATTTCCTGTCAATCACATTACGATCGCCAGACCGATGAAAAAGCCGTGAGTAAAATTACTAAGTGCATAGCAAATTTACTTGGCGCAGTCGCAGTGCGGACATTGCGCATGCGCATTAAGCGGAAAATCGCTGCGATGCGAAGATTTTTACCGAGCGAACAACTCGGAATGAGGGCCATTGTCTCAGCTCACAGAATGGCTACCTATACAAACCAAGAACACAGAGGTGGGTTTGGGAACAGGGGTCCGCATGCACAGTTCATAGGACACACCAAGCTGAACCTGTCAGGTTGCTCCTCACCTTTTAAGAAGCATGAAATAAAATATGCAGGAAAAGTATGGGATTCCTACAGTAGCTAGTGATAGCTGTCTCTCACCAGGATGTGTACGGATAATGAAAAACTGGACAGACAATTCCTTCTAAACAAACCGCCACACCTCAATGAACAAACTGCCTCTGGCCATTTCACTTCATAATTGGCACTAAACGTCTCTGTGTTTAAAGGGTGGTGACACTGTAATACAAATAACACATGCTGTTATACTCCCCAGCTGCAGTACCACGGTATCTGCTGCTATCAATACGGACAATATATGCTATCTATCAAATATCGTCAGTAGTCTCCTGTTGGACATAACAATCATTTACTCATTCCCATTCATTCATTCAAGTTGTTTTAACACAGCACATGAAATGTAATACTGGAACGGACCTAGGTTTCAGCGCAAAAAAGAGATGTACGGGAAGGGAGCGCCAAATGCTTTTGGATCGTAATCAGAATACGTCTGTAACAACAGATTGAAAACATCTGCTGGTTTGTATCCAACCTTATATTCATTCTTGGCTTCCTTTCCAGTATCACTTCAAGAGATGCGAACTTGAGGCAGGAAAGAGGACGTGGACTTTTGTGAAGAAAACAGAAATACAATTTTAATGTTGCCCATACATTAGTACGATTCACACTAGGTGCAAGTAGTACTACGATCCTCCCCGCCAGCCGCCGGGCAAGCGATAGATTGTACAGTACTGTGCTTTATCACCATATGATTTATCATTAGAGATAAGCGGGTTCGGTTCTCAGAGAACCGAACCCTGCCGGACTTCACCATCTGAGCCCGGATCCGAGTCAGACTCAGGTTTTCCCGCCTGACTCGGAAACCAGAACAAAGCAAAACGCCATCATCCTGCAGTCGGATTCCCATGGGGTTTGGATTCCATATAAGGAGCTGTGAGTCCTCACCATTTTCACTCCGGCATTGGAGAGTGTAGAGAGAGGACGTGTCTCTGTCCTCTCAGTGTCCATGTCTTGTGCTGCATCTGTCCAGTCACAGTGGTTGTGTCCTCTGCTGCCATATGTCCAGTGCTGCTGTATAAGTCCCTTACAGTGTTGCTGTGTTGTGCTGCATCAGTCCAGTGGTGGTGTATTGTGCTGCATCAGTCCAGTCACAGTGGTGGTGTCCTCTACTGCCATATGTCCAGTGGTACTGCCGTATAAGTCCAGTGATCCTGCCATATAATTCCAGTGATCCTGCCGTATAAATCCAGTCCAGTGGTACTGCCGTATATGTTCAACGATACTGCCGTATATGTCCAGCGGTACTGCTGTATAATTCCAGTGATCCTGTCGTATAATTCCAGTGGTACTGGCGTATAATTCCAGTGGTACTGCCCTATAATTCCAGTGATCCTGCCGTATAATTCCAGTGATCCTGCCGTATTAGTCCAGTGATCCTGCCGTATAATTCCAGTGGTACTGGCGTATAAGTCCAGTGATATATATGTCCAGTGGTATTGCCATATAATTCCAGTGATACTGCCGTATATATACCCTCTGCAAAGCGGATTGCTGAAGTCATAACAACTATGCTGGTGTTAGAGGTGCGTCCAGTATCCGCCATTAGTGCAGTGGGACTGCAGTGCAAACCCTGGATGGTCCAGGTGTTTGTGCCACACACTTGTGTCGCTTAGCCGCGGTAAGTCTTGGAACAGACAGGGCCCCTGCTGTAGCAGGTCCTGTCGGAGCGGCAGAGGCCATGGGTCCTCTGAGATCATTTCTTGTAGTTCTGGGTACCAAGTTCTTCTTGGCCAATCCGGAACGATGAGTATAGTTCTTACTCCTTTCTTTCTTAATATCCTCAGTACCTTGGGTATGAGAGGAAGAGGAGGGAACACATAAACCGACTGGTACACCCACGGTGTCACTAGGGCGTCCACAGCTATCGCCTGAGGGTCCCTTGACCTGGCGCAATATCTTTTTAGCTTTTTGTTGAGGCGGGACGCCATCATGTCCACCTGTGGCCGTTCCCAACGATTTACAATCAGCTTGAAGACTTCTGGATGAAGTCCCCACTCTCCCGGGTGGAGGTCGTGCCTGCTGAGGAAGTCTGCTTCCCAGTTGTCCACTCCCGGAATGAACACTGCTGACAGTGCTAGCACGTGATTCTCCGCTCATCGAAGAATCCTTGTGGCTTCTGCCATTGCCATCCTGCTTCTTGTGCCGCCCTGGCGGTTTACATGGGCGACCGCCGTGATGTTGTCTGACTGAATCAGCACCGGTTGGTTTTGAAGCAGGGGTTCTGCTTGACTCAGGGCGTTGTAAATGGCCCTTAGTTCCAGAATATTTATGTGTAGGGAAGTCTCCTGACTCGACCACTGTCCTTGGAAGTTTCTTCCCTGAGTGACTGCCCCCCAACCTCGGAGGCTTGCATCCGTGGTCACCAGGACCCAGTCCTGTATGCCGAATCTGCGGCCCTCGAGAAGATGAGCACTCTGCAGCCACCACAGCAGAGACACCCTGGCCCTCGGGGACAGGGTGATCAACCGATGCATCTGAAGATGTGATCCGGACCACTTGTCTAACAGATCCCACTGAAAGATCCTTGCATGGAACCTGCCGAACGGAATAGCTTCGTAAGAAGCTACCATCTTTCCCAGGACTCGCGTGCAGTGATGCACCGACACCTGTTTTGGTTTCGTGAGGTCCCTGACCAGAGATGACAATTCCTGGGCCTTCTCCACGGGGAGAAACACCTTCTTCTGTTCTCTGTCCAGAATCATGCCCAAGAACAGCAGACGCGTCGTAGGAATCAGCTGCGACTTTGGGATATTCAGAATCCAGCCGTGCTGTTGTAGCACTTCCCGAGATAGTGCTACGCTGACTAACAACTGCTCTTTGGACCTCGCCTTTATAAGGAGATCGTCCAAGTACGGGATAATTATAACTCCCTTCTTCCGAAGGAGTATCATCATTTCGGCCATTACCTTGGTAAATACCCTCGGTGCCGTGGACAGACCAAACGGCAACGTCTGGAATTGGTAATGACAGTCCTGAACCACAAACCTGAGGTACTCCTGGTGAGGTGAGTAAATGGGGACATGCAGGTAAGCATCCTTGATGTCCAGCGACACCATAAAATCCCCCTCTTCCAGGCTTGCAATAACCGCCCTGAGCGATTCCATCTTGAACTTGAACTTCCTTACATAAGTGTTCAAAGATTTTAAATTTAGAATGGGTCTCACCGAACCGTCTGGTTTCGGTACCACAAACATTGTGGAATACTAACCCCGTCCCTGTTGAAGGAGGGGAACCTTGATTATCACCTGCTGAAGGTACAGCTTGTGAATAGCCGCCAGTACTACCTCCCTTTCCCTGGGAGCAGCTGGCAAGGCTGATTTGAGGTAACGGCGAGGGGGAGTCGCCTCGAACTCCAGCTTGTATCCCTGAGATACCACTTGTAGAACCCAGAGATCCACCTGTGAGCGAACCCACTGGTCGCTGAAGTGCCGAAGATGCGCTCCCACCGCACCTGGCTCCACCTGTGGAGCCCCAGCATCATGCGGTGGACTTAGTGGAAGCAGGGGAGGATTTTTGTTTCTGGGAACTGGCTGTCTGGTGCAGCTTTTTTCCTCTACCCCTGCCTCTGGGCAGAAAGGATGCGCCTCTGACCCGCTTGCCTTTCTGAGGCCGAAAGAACTGTACTTGATAATACGGTGCTTTCTTAGGCTGTGAGGTAACCTGAGGTAAAAAAGTCGACTTCCCAGCTGTTGCTGTGGATACGAGGTCCGAGAGACCGTCCTCAAACAATTCCTCACCCTTATAAGGCAAAACCTCCATGTGCCTTTTAGAATCAGCATCACCTGTCCACTGCCGAGTCCATAATACTCTCCTGGCAGAAATGGACATTGCATTAATTCTAGATGCCAGCCGGCAAATGTCCCTCTGTGCATCCCTCATATATAAGACAACGTCTTTTATATGCTCTATGGTTAGCAAAATAGTATCCCTGTCGAGGGAATCAATGTTGTCTGACAGGGTATCAGACCATGCTGCTGCAGCACTACACATCCATGCTGAAGCAATTGCAGGTCTCAGTATAGTACCTGAGTGTGTATATACAGACTTCAGGATAGCCTCCTGCTTTCTATCTGCAGGCTCCTTTAGGGCAGCCGTATCCTGAGACGGCAGTGCCACCCTTTTAGATAAGCGTGTGAGCGCCTTGTCCACCCTAGGGGATGTCTCCCAACGTAACCTATCCGTTGGCGGGAAAGGGTACGCCATCAGTAACCTCTTGAAAAACACTAGTTTCTTATCAGGGAAACACCACGCTTCTTCACACAATTCATTTAACTCATCAGATGGGGGAAAAGTCACTGGCTGCTTTTTCTCCCCAAACATAATATCCTTTTTAGTGGTAACCGGGTTAATGTCAGAAAAGTGCAACACATTTTTCATTGCATCGGATGGCCCTTGTGGACTGTACATTTGTCTCATCCTCGTCTACACTGGAGTCAGACTCCGTGTCGACATCTGTGTCTGCCATCTGAGGTAGCGGCCGTTTTTGAGCCCCTGATGGCCTCTGAGACGCCTGGGCAGGCGCGGGCTGAGATGCCGGCTGTCCCAAAGCTGTTACGTCATTGAACCTTTTATGTAAGGAGTTGACACTGTCGGTTAATACCTTCCACATATCCATCCACTCTGGTGTCGGCCCCGTAGGGGGCGACATCACACTTATCGGCTCCTGCTCCGCCTCCACGTAGGCCTCCTCATCAAACATGTCGACACAGCCGTACCGACACACCGCACACACAGCGAATGCTCTGACTGAGGACAGGACCCCACAGAGTCCTTTGGGGAGACAGAGAGAGAGTATGCCAGCACACACCACAGCGCTATATATCACAGGGATTTACACTATACTGAGTGATTTTTCCCAATAGCTGCTTATTAACACAATTTTGCGCCTAAATTTATGTGCCCCCCCTCTCTTTTTTACCCTTGTTGTACTGGATACTGCAGGGGAGAGCCTGGGGAGCGTCCTTCCAGCGGAGCTGTGAAGAGAAAATGGCGCTGGTGTGGTGAGAAAGATAGCCCCGCCCCCTCAGCGACGGGCTTCTCCCGCTTTTTATAATGTTAATGGCGGGTTTTTTGCACATATACAGTGTTATATACTGTATTATGTGCTAATTGTGCCAAAAGGTAAACTAATTGCTGACCAGGGCGCCCCCCCCCCCCAGCGCCCTGCACCCAACAGTGACCGGAGTGTGTGGTGTGCTATGGGAGCAATGGCGCACAGCTACAGTGCTGTGCGCTACCTTAATGAAGACAGGAGTCTTCAGCCGCCATTTTTCTTCTTTTTCTTCTGTCTTCTGGCTCTGCAAGGGGGACGGCGGCGCGGCTCTGGAAACGGACGATCGAGGTTGGGCCCTGTGTTCGAACCCTCTGGAGCTAATGGTGTCCAGTAGCCTTAGAAGCACAAGCTAGCTGCAAGCAGGTAGGTTTGCTTCTCGAGTCCCCTCAGTCCCTCGTAGCAGTGAGTCTGTTGCCAGCAGATCTCACTGAAAATAAAAAACCTAATAAATACTTTCTTTTCTAGTAAGCTCAGGAGAGCCCACTAGGAGCACCCAGCTCTGGCCGGGCACAGATTCTAACTGAAGTCTGGAGGAGGGGCATAGAGGGAGGAGCCAGTGCACACCAGATATAGTACCTAATCTTTCTTTTAAGAGTGCCCAGTCTCCTGCGGAGCCCGTCTATTCCCCATGGTCCTTACGGAGTATCCAGCATCCACTATGACATCAGAGAAATCTGGCATTACCTACACTACATAACTTCTGTTTAACCATTATGTAGTAATACACAATACACATACAACACAGACTGAATTACAATACAAGCCTGCCTTATTGCATGTGAGAGGAGACACAGAGTAAGAAAGGACACCAGCACGCCCACGCTGCAGAGCCCCAGTGAGGCTGTCAACGTTTTTATATATATATATCAGTTAAACTGCTTCTACAATGGATTCCCCTAGAGGAATTACTGTGCACAAATAGCAGCTCTTCCCCTAATCCACACCCTGTACCAGTGATCCAGCGTGTGACAGTCTGGAGGAGCTGTCTGAGGCTGCTGCTGCTTATGCAGAGGAAGGCGCCAAAATGCTGCTGAGCCCGCTCTGATGTAGCTCTGCCCCCCATAATGGCACCGGAGCTACTGATATATATTTATACTGGCTATGTCTCCTAAACGTGCTGCAGCCTCACATAAATGTTAAGTACAGCTATTTGTCAGCCAGTGTCACGCAGGGGTTAGAGCGGGTCCTCCCCAGGAGGCACCTGTATGCCTCACCCGTGCTTCTGCCGCACCATGAACTGGGGGACCCCCCTAGTGGGCCCCCTGGTTTGTACTCACCACCGATGATCACCTTCAGGCAGTTTGATCATCATGGATAATTTGATCAATTACTTGGTTTGATTGTCCACATGTTTTATGATTGACAGCCACTAACACTGGAATTGTCTATCACTTTAACCATAAATACATTTGATTTGGTCCTGGACCACCAACCCAAGACATCCCTGCAAGGCACACAGTTTGGGACCCACTGCACTATTCTATTACCTTTACAAAAAAAAAAGGGGCTATGTGAAGCTGCTTGGAACGAGATGGTGCAAGTGTCAGTAGTGGATTTCCCATTTGGCACTGTATGTTTAAAAAACCAGTAAGGACAGGGAAATATAATGTATTAGTATATCTTTTAATGGTGGCGTCTGGCACCCAAAGAGAAAAGCGCTACTACCCCTGCACTACACAATTCAGTTTTCTGGCACAGGCGAGTGGGAAAGGCTCAGTTGATGCTGACCCCATTGAAATACTTGTGGGAGGAATTGAGTGGAACAGCATCTGGCAGGAACGGACATACCAGGTAAGAAGAATACTGTTCGATACTTCTGTGAGATGTCTTCAAGTCTCACATGACATACTATATGAACTTGACTTCATCCTCACTAATGATAATATAAGAAGACCTGTGAATCAACGTCTTACATTGAATCAGACAGGCATAAGCTTGAACACAGATCTCCTGGAACAGAGATGTAATGTACGAAATAAAATGAACAAGATGTGTAAAGTGGACACAAATTGTAGAGGCCCTACATCAAAGCCAGCGGAAGACTGGAGTCTCACAGATGCATCAGCATTTCACTCACGAGTAATATCTGTTATGCCACAGTGAGACTGCGCCATCTAGTGTCTTGTTGAAGATAATACGCACATTCATTAAGTTATTTAAGTTTATATATTTTTAAGAAGATTTTATTTGTCTGTTAAATTCTGCAGTGGATTTTCATTGTAGCCTTCAGAAAAAAAGGCACTATAGTAGTCTAAATTGTACTTTATTAGTCTAAATAATGGTTAAATAGGAAATAAATGAATGTTGCATTTACATACTGTAGCAGGAAATTAAATCCACATGTACATGAAAATCTTCATATCAGCACACCTGCGTCAGTGTGTCAGAATACTAGTTCCCCCAAGCACACTGGAATGTGAAGTCTGACAACTTCCGCTGTCGCTCAACCATATACCAATGTATCCTGTGGAACCTGTAGACTTAGGAGAAATACCATTGTCAACGGTAAATTCTTACCATAACGTATATATTTTGCTAATACATCGCCAATAGAAGGGAGGTCCATTAATTGATCTGAATATGGGCCCCCTCCTCTCTTAGAGATATACTGTACTAAGCCTTGGAGAGAGATAAACTACCAACCAATCAGCTCATAACTGTCATTTTTCAAACACAACCTGCGACATGGCATTTAGGAGCTGATTGGCTGGTACATTGGGGGAGATTTATGAAAGCTTGAAGAGAGATAAAGTGTAAAGAGTTATAGTACTGTGGCATACTGGAATGTTAGGAGACAAGAGATATTGGAAAGTTCCAAAAGCCATTTAATTCTTATCAGTGAGTGGGGGAGTTTTATGGCCCCAAAACCAGTTCTGGCAGACCCTGCCACATCTAGGGGGTTAGGACAGGAAGTGCAGGGGGATTTTAGCAAAAGGAACAAAGCACAGGACAGTTCAGTGTGAGCTGAGGACTGAGATGGAGGGCACAGGCTAGTGTCCAGGAGAAACGCAGTCTGGGGACTGTGGAACAAGCATCTATAACTCCACAGTCCCTGGCATTATGGAACAGCATGTAGGTGCTGCTAGGAAGAGCAAGAGATATCCAGATTTGCAGTGTGAGAGAAGTTACAGCATGAACAATCAGTGGAAGAAATAAAGGGGATCTTCACCTTCAGGGATACCCCAGAAGCAGGACGGGAGGTGTGAGTCTGCGGGAGAGGACGAGCTGGGTGAGTGATAGGAAATCACGTGTGGCGGAAGGCCCCCAGTAACGTGTCCATGAGAGATCCCGTTTAGATAGAGCCCCTAGCGAATGGGGGAGAGCACACTGAAATGAATCTCAGTTTGCGGAAGCCGCACTACTGATTCCCAGAGACTGCGCTGGTATGTACTGTACTGTAATGCTGTCACATCATTGTTAATGCTGTTATTGCCAGTGAAGCAAATGAAAGGAGATGTAACCTGATGTAACCCATATGAATATTATGCTGGAGAGAAGAAAAATAAGTTAAATGTTACTGTCGTGATTACCCTGTCTGAACTGTGAATAAACTGCTTGCTTATGTGATGAGATAGCCTGGCGTGCAATGCTTGTTTAAAATGACTTATGGACCTGCCGCTGCCCGGCTATCACAGTACCAACCAATCAGCTCCTAACAGTTAGAAGCTAATGGGTTGGTACTTTATTTCTATCCACTTTATCTCTCTCCAAGCTTTGATAAATCTCCATAATCTATCATCACTTTATCACTCTCCAAGGCTTAGTACATCTGCCCTTTAATCTGCTTCTGCACAGAATGTAGACCTGTAGTGGGCTTGTCACTGCTTCTGGAAAGATATACACGCCTTCATATCTCTGTAATGTTTATTCCTTAGTTATAAGAGTAGCATTGAGTGCCATTCCATTAATGTAACAGGAATTAAGATGGTCATACACCTTAAAACTCCAAGCAACCAATTTGCTGGATGGAATGAAAATCTGGTCATGTATGCGAGGAACTGACAATCGAATTGACCACTTGCTCCCAAACACTGGAAAACATGCAAACACTGTCATTCAGACAAATTGGTTAAATCAGGTTGGGGCTGAAATGCAAGTGGCTGGGATGCTGGCAGTCAAAATACCGACTACGGCATCCTGATTTTTAGAATCCCGACAGGGGTTGGGAAACAATTCTAAGTGACCCCCTAACCCTCCCTTCCTGCAACCTAAGCCTAACACCCATCCTGCAGCCTAATCCCAACCTCCCCCCCCCCTACATCCGCAGCATAACCCTGACCCCCCTTGCAGCTAGATATTCTCAGATGGGCCATACTTGATTATTTCTTACCAGCGCACAACTCATAAGCGTGGCTCTTACTGATTTTGACGGCAGGCAAATGCTTGCAGTAGGTTATCATTTTACTTGCTTTGTTTGGAGGAGCCATACTTCTTGCCATCTACAAGGAGTATGTTTTTAGTCTGCATAAATCCCCATTCTTTGGAGTGTAAAGTGAAGTTGTTTGATAGTCTACACCAGGCCTGGCCAACCTGTGGCTCTCCAGATGTTATGAAACTACACATCCCAGCATGCCCTGCCACAGTTTTAGCATTCCCTAATAGCAAAACAGTGGCAAGGCATGATGGGCCTTGTAGTTTTACAACAGCTGGAGAGCCACAGGTTGGCCAGGCCTGGTCTACACCCTGCTCTTTAAAATATAGTTTCTAAGCTCATATATTCCACTCTTTTATCAGTTGCCAGTATTGTTGGTGTGGTGGCGTTTGTTAGATGATGCTACTCACTCTGGCTTACTCTACTGTAGCTATGCTTTTGTATATCTAGAGTGGTTATCAATGAAAGTGAGAAAATACTTTTGTTCAGTTGAGGATTATGGGTTCTATTTACTAAGCCTTGGGTGGAGATAAAGTGAACAGAGATAAAATACCAGCCAATTAGCATTTTTCAAACACTGCCTGCAACATGGCAGTTAGGAGCCGATTGGCTGGTACTTTATCTGTGTCCACTTTATCTTCATCCAAAGCTTTAGTAAATAGACCCCTATGTTTTCATTGGATCCATAATACGGATCGGTTTTAATGGATGACTTGCCCTACTGATGACTTACCAGCTTGCTCTACTGCAGCATATGTATATGTCATAAGTGTATTGCATAATGATGTAGATAATTGAGATGTTATGCTTTTGGTCAGCAGGTAATTTGCTGATTGTGGATATTACCTATGCCACGCAAGAAATTATGTTGATGGACAAGGAGTGAAGTTAGGCTTTCTATCTCCTGCTGAAGACTAGATTTGGCACCCCTCTCCCTTTCCCCTGGAGATAGTAGTGTTACCTTTGACTTGCTTGAATACAGACATTTTTTAGTTTAGTTTAGTTTATTATCATTAGATATTCACATGTGAACAAACAATGAGATTCATCAAGATTGTATAGGCTGAAACATTTCTAGGGTGCGGGTAAAACCCGTTACCATAAGGTGCAAATGCCTACTGCAATTATTCTGTGGTTATGGGGTGTCTTCACTTTTAAATGGAGCTTGCAGGCTCTACTGTCTGAAGACTGCCTGTACTACACTATGGGGCTAATTCAGTAAGGATCGTAAAAAGTACAAATTAGCAAAAACTGTGACCGATCGCAAAATTGCGAAAGCACGCCCAAACGAAAAATCTGCAACACTAATTTAATGTTACAAAAAAAAGGTGGAGTTTTTAAATTTGCTAATTTGCGATTAGATTTAAAAATCCACATTTTTTGCAAAAAAACTTTTTTTTTTTTTTAAATATATGTTTATTGAGGAGGAACATGCAATAAAAATACAAGTCGGATGTCATAATGCTTGTGAGAAAACATCAACCACTGCAAGGTACAGAAATTGCCAATAAAAGAGCTAAACAAAAATTTTAAATACCTGTAGTATAAGCAAGGTTATGAGGACAGTCAACAATATAGTTCAAGCAGGAGAATGTAATATCAGTCTAACAATTTTAAAAGGGTGGTGAGCCTTTAGTGAGAGATTCCGTATTATACCATGTTGTTAATCGAACTACTTTGCGCACATATTCCCTGGTGGCAGTTGGTAGCGTGAGTAGGTAGGGTAACCAAATGGGAAAGAATTTTGGCGAGCGGGACTCTGCATCTAGGGAACAATCAACCCAATCCATTTGATAGAGGTATGTTAAACGTGGTAACATGAGGGAAAGGGGTATCGGCTCCGAATGTATCCATTGGGATAGGATAGTTTTCTTTGCTGCAGCAGCCACACGAGCCAACAATAATTTTGTCCCTTTGGAATATGGGGGATCCTAAGCATTTATAAAGTTCCAGAAAGCCCAGACCATAGTAATATTAAAAGAAATACGAAGTTCCGCATTAATATACGTTTGGACTGCCGTCCAAAATGTTTGTACTATTGGGCATGCCCAGAGACAATGAATAATATCGGCTTGGGGGAATTACATTTAAAACATAAAGAGTTATCAGATACTCCAGTGAGAAACCTAAATGTGGGGGTGTAGTAAGCGCTATGTAATATTTTAAAGTGCATCTCTGCATAGGAAGATTAAACTAGATGTTTATTTAGTACACCACACCACCGAATCACTGTCAGAAGATCAGTGTCCGGGAAGGTGTCTGTCCATTTGGCCATCCCTGTTGTGAGCTTAGATAGATCCAGCCTCCGCCTGCTGTGAGAAAAAAATTAAAGAAGTATTATATGGGGCTCCTGGGGACTGTCGTACCAGGCCATCAAGGGGAAAGGTGAGATCAGTGGAGCGCAGTCGTGATAATTTGCTAGTGACAAAGTTACAAATTTGGAAATAGGCAAAAAGGGGAAAATGAAGAGTGGGGAATTTTACTTTTAGTTGTGCTAAAATCAATATCGCAGAGCATTCTACATTCAGAAATTGATATAAGAAGGAAAGGCCCTGGAGATGCCAGCCACGAATAATCCCATTATCCTCTCCACCCTGAAATTGTGGATTACACAACAAAGGCTGAAATAAAGAATCCGTTAGGGAGAGGCCTAAGCGTTTCCTAAGTTTACCCCAAGATGTACATGGGGCATATAACAATGAATTATGGAGTCTGTCATGTTGAGGAGGGATGTCAGCAAAATGCAACAAATGTACCAAAGTGTGTTGAGGTGAGAAAGCCTGTTCCAAAGCTCTATTAACAAAATTGTCACTATCCCCTATCCAATCCAGAGCATATCTATAATTGGCGGCTAGGGAGTAGTCTTCAGGACAGGGAAAATTAACACCACCAAGTGACGGGGGTTGTTTTAATTTAAAAAGTGCAATGCGGGGACGTTTGTTTGCCCAAATAAATTTAGTAAGGGCTTTATTAATAGTATGGACATCGCGTTTGGACAATATAAATGGGAGCATCTGGATTGGATAAAGTAGTCGAGGGAAGGAGACCATCTTATATAAATGGCACCTACCCAGATAAGAGATAGGGAGATGTTGACATTTCAAAATTTCATTCGTCATTTGAGTGATGTGGTAAGAAAAGTTCACTGTATATAGGTCAGTGAGGAGTGGCGGGATACGGAGGCCTAAATATTTTAAATATCGGTAGGCCCATCTGAAGGGAAATGAGTCGCCCCAATCCCGTGCCGCCTCCCCTCCCAATGCCAGCGCCTCCGTCTTATCAAAATTAATAAGAAATCCGGAAATTAAATTAAAATCATGCAGTGTGGTTAGTAACGATGGAAATGCCTGTTTGGGGTCAACAAAATATAGTAACAGGTCGTCAGCAAAAGCAGATACCTTGACTTCGTTGTTACCTACCATAATACCTTGCCAAGTGGGATCTAGTATAAAATGACGTATCAATGGGTCTAGAGCCAGATTGAATAGCAGGGGGGAAAGAGGGCATCCCTGGCGGGTTCCTCTACCTAACGTAAAAGCAGACGAGTTTAAACCATTTATAGTCAAATGTGCCTGGGGTAGTGTATACAGGTTGAGTATCCCTTATCCAAAATGCTTGGGACCAGAGATATTTTGGATAGCGGATTTTTCCGTATTTTGGAATAATTGCATACCATAATGAGATATCAGGGTGATGGGACCTAAATCTAAGCACAGAATGCATTTATGTTACATATACACCTTATACACACAGCCTGAAAGTAATTTTAGCCAATATTTTTTATAACTTTGTGCATTAAACAAAGTGTGTCTACATTCACACAATTCATTTATGTTTCATATACACCTTATATACACAGCCTGAAGGTCATTTAATACAATATTATTAATAACTTTGTGTATTAAACAAAGTTTGTGTACATTGAGCCATCAAAAACAAAGGTTTCACTATCTCACTCTCACTAAAAAAAGTCCGTATTTCGGAATATTTGGATATGGGATACTCAACCTGTATAACATTCTAAATAGATGGATGAATTCCTCACCAAATTGCTGGACATGAAAAATACGAAGTAAATGAGACCAGGAGACGCGGTCAAACGCCTTATCGGCGTCACAGCTTACAATAAGAGCGTTTGGGCAGGCAGATTGTTGTGCACTATACATTGCTGCAATCAGCGTACGAATATTATGAACTGAGGTTCTACCTTTGACAAACTCTGTTTGAGCAGGATGCAGGACCCTATTCAGAATTGGCTGAAGTCTTGTTGCAATTAGTTTTGTAAAAAGCTTCAGGTCCTGATTCAATAATGAAATAGGTCTATAAGATTGAGTATATCGGGGATATTTTCCCGGTTTTGTAAACAGCACAATTCTGGCTTCACTAAATCCCATGGGGGGAGGTTTACCCTCCAACAGTGCATTAAAAAGAGATAATAAATGGGGTAATATATGGGGGGCCAGAATTCGATAATACTCCGCCCCAAATCCTTCCGGGCTAAGAGACTTGCCATTGTGCACCTGTCGTGTTAAGGATTTTCTTTCCTCTTCCGTTAAAATAGGTAGTTTTGCCCTCTCAAGGAATTGCATTCCAAGAGTCGGATGATCCAAGGGGGCTTCATAGAGAGTGTTATAATATTGTAAGAAGGCCTCAGAAATTGAGGGAGTATCAAAGATGGCTTCAGACGAATCCGTGATTAGTTGAGGAATACGAGAAGGAGCGGAGTACGACCGAACTAAATTTGCCAATAATCTCCCGGATTTATTTCTCCCTCGAAAAAATCTATTCCATTGTATATCGTATGAAAATCTCGCCCGCTCAGTATACAATGAGTCATACAGCTGCTTAGCAGCAAGATAGGCCTGTCGGTTGTCGGGTGAATCCTGCAACAAAAGGGCGTCATAAGTCTTGGTCAGGTTACAAGCAAGGTCCTGTAATTGGATAGCGAGCAGCTTGCGTCTCCTGGAAACATACTCCATAATATGTCCTCGAATCACTGGCTTCGAAGCTGACCAAAACAAATTGATATCCTCCATATGTGTACTATTGTCTGCTACATAATTCCGAAACGTTTGTTCTAAGTGCGTGCAAAAATCAGAGGATTTTATAAGATAGTCATATAATTGGAGATTTCCAGCCTGAGACACAGGGAAGTGTAAGTTAAGGGTAAACCAAACTGGGGCATGGTCAGATAATGATATGGGTTCTATTTTAGTTTTAGCCAAGCGCTGCAATAGGGTGTCAGTGATTAGCCAATAGTCAAGGCGAGAAGAGGAATGATGTGGCTGAGAGTAAAATGTGTACTCTCGGGAGTCAGGGTGTTGGCACCTGCAGGGGTCGCAGAGCCGCAGTGAGTCAGTCAATAAAGATAGGGATAGGGGTGGTGTAGAAATATGCGATCTAGCAGAGGTGGATCTATCCAAACCCGGAGACTGGACCGTATTGAAGTCTCCGCCTAAAATAATCTCCCCCTCAGCCCATTCTTGTAACTTATTGTAAAGATTAGAAAAAAAAGAGTGAGTTGGGGCCATTAGGTGCATAGATAGTAGCTATGGTGTAGAGAACACCAAAAATAGTGATTTTTATAAATAAATACCAGCCTTCAGGGTCGTTGAGACTATAATTTATTGGATACGTGAGGCGTCTACTAAAGAGAATCAGTACACCCCTTCGTTTGGCTGAGTAAGAGGCCGATTTAAATTCTCCTATCCAGGAATCTCTCACAACGTTAGGGTCCGTATTTTTCCAATGAGTCTCTTGTAAGAGAGCTATGTCAGGCTTTAGACGTTTAAGATAGGAATCTTTCTCCTATTGACCGGGGTGTTTAAACCCTCAACATTCCAAGTTACAAATTTAATATGGGACTGTACTCTAGTGGAGGTGGCAACATTCAAGGACATTTAACTTATACCTACTCTAGGCCAAAAATCCCATTTAACTAGTAATGATAAACCCAACCAGCTCGTCCCAGCAAGCGGGCTAACAAGCAAAATACCTGTACCAAAGCAGTATAAGGATAAAAGGAACAATGAGTGACAATGACATACAATAAGTTTGAACAACATCTAGATCAAAATCCAGACTCAAAATTATTTTAAGTATTATACGAACCAAAGTATAAAGGTCTATGGAGCGGCCCACTGAAAAGCTTAATAGATTCCAACCTAAAACATGCGTACAGTGGAGAACCGTGCCAAGAAACCGTACAATAATCAAACATAACAATAACAGATAAGGGAAGGGAAAAGGGGGGGTGGGGTTTAGTTGGAGACGAGAAGCAAGAAAAAGAGTCAAAGAAAGTAGAGAACATTTCAAGAAGAATTGAAAACAATAGGATAAACGGTCACAGAGAGAGAAAATATTTTGGGAAATGCAATAGGCAATGTACCCACATATATAGAGATAAACAAAAGATATATCAACCAGTGGTAGGACCCACTCATAGTAGTTACTAAGAACCTAAATGTGTACTGTTCAAGAAGATGTGAACATACAAGGCCATTAGATATCAGTCCTCATCGTCCATCCCGGCAGAGGAGTGTGAGGATAGTGAATCTACAAAGTTCTTGGCCGTCTTTGGATTCTCAAAGAAGTAGGCCTTTCCCGCATGAGTGACTCTCAATTTAACCGGATAGAGAAGTGCATAGCGGTGACCTAGTTCAAAAAGTCTCTTGCAGACAGGCGAGAATTCTCTCCGTTTGGAAGCAACCAAATAAGAAAAGTCCTGGAAAGCAGCAATTTAGCATCTTGGTATTTCAAGTCGGCACATTTTCTATAGGAGTCTAATAGCATGACCTTGCCAGCGTAGTTGAGGACTCTCAGGATGACGGGCCGGGGCCTATCTCTTGTGGATTGCCGTTCAGGGCCAATACGGTGTACACGTTCCACTACTATGGATCCATAATCCGAAACACAGCCCAGCTCCCTAAGCATCCATTGAAAGACGAGCGTCATGAGGTTTCACCGACTCCGGTAGGTCGATGAGGCGCACATTATTTCTCCTATTACGGTTTTCAAGGTCCTCAAGCTTATCCTGAATAGATGCAACAAATTTTTCTTGGTCAGAGAGAGCCGTCTTAGCCGTCGTGAGATCATCTTCCAAGTCGGATATTCTCTGTTCTGCCTCGGTGAGTCGCTGAGCATGTTGGTTCAGTTGAGTGAGAGCGGAATCAAGCGAGTCTTTTAGAGGAGCCAATTTTTGGTCTAATAACGTAGACAGGATATCCGTTATCTCATTTGTCGTGCAGGATTTTGCAGAATCCATTGCAGATACGGACACAGGTTGGCCTCGGGGGCTAGAATGCGAACCCAATGGGGGTGAAGGAGGGCTATCGACCGAGGAGTTGTCACGGCCTCGGCCTCTACCCGACTGGTTGCTACGGGTACCTCGCGACGACTTGGCCGCAAATTTGTAGATCATCAGAATAGTGAGACAATAACAGCAGTGAGTGCGGCAATAGACAGCTTGAGATATATAATAATATGAGCCGCAATATAATGTTCCTCCAGCAGAGGGAGTTCAATAAGTGTAATGAGATATTAGATGTAATATAGATGAATGATATATCTTCAAGAAATAAAGTGTAAAAGTTGGAGGTATGATAAGAAGAGGGTATGAGAGCCCAGGTCCCATTCAGTAGGTTCCAACCTGGCCAGAAAGGACAGCCAGCAAGGATCACGGACCTGCCAGTGATCACAGCTGGCTGCCTGTAGCAGGGAGCTTCAGCTTACCAGCTCACCTCCTCCAAGATGGCCGCCAGGTGCAGGGGGAGATGTGATGCAGCCTCAGGAATAGCCTTTTCCCGGCTGCCCAGCGCCTTAGTGCAGCCAGAGAGGCACTCAGCAGATCAGTGGACGCTTTCCGGGGGGGTAGGGCGAGCGGGTACCTCAGCCGCGGGCGAAGCAGGCTCTTCCGCTCCACTGCCCTGGGAGTCCGCGGCGGGTCGCGGCTGAACTCGAGGTCCCGGCCTGTGAAGGTAGTACAGGCCGCGGGGCTCCGGAGCGGGCGAGGCGGGCAGGGAGTGATAGAAGGCACTATGTGTGGGCCAGAAGCAGGGGAAGGCTAAGAGATAGCCGACGTCGTGCTGACAACTCCCGGGCACGTCCTCTTCCCCTGTTGGCCACCCTTACACTTTTTTTTAATGTTGAAAGTTTACATACATGACATATTAATGTTTCTTTGTTATTATTAACATTCCTTATGTTATTGTTTAATGTGGAAATATTTTTTATTTAAAATAAGTGGTGCATAACTAAAAATAAGAATTTACTTACCGATAATTCTATTTCTCATAGTCCGTAGTGGATGCTGGGGACTCCGAAAGGACCATGGGGAATAGCGGCTCCGCAGGAGACTGGGCACAAAGTAAAAGCTTTAGGACTAGCAGGTGTGCACTGGCTCCTCCCCCCATGACCCTCCTCCAAGCCTCAGTTAGGATACTGTGCCCGGACGAGCGTACACAATAAGGAAGGATTTTGAATCCCGGGTAAGACTCATTACCAGCCACACCAATCACACCGTACAACTTGTGATCTGAACCCAGTTAACAGCATGATAACAGAGGAGCCTCTGAAAAGATGGCTCACAACAATAATAACCCAATTTTTGTAACAATAACTATGTACAAGTATTGCAGACAATCCGCACTTGGGATGGGCGCCCAGCATCCACTACGGACTATGAGAAATAGAATTATCGGTAAGTAAATTCTTATTTTCTCTAACGTCCTAGTGGATGCTGGGGACTCCGAAAGGACCATGGGGATTATACCAAAGCTCCCAAACGGGCGGGAGAGTGCGGATGACTCTGCAGCACCGAATGAGAGAACTCCAGGTCCTCCTCAGCCAGGGTATCAAATTTGTAGAATTTAGCAAACGTGTTTGCCCCTGACCAAGTAGCTGCTCGGCAAAGTTGTAAAGCCGAGACCCCTCGGGCAGCCGCCCAAGATGAGCCCACTTTCCGTGTGGAATGGGCTTTTACAGATTTTGGCTGTGGCAGGCCTGCCACAGAATGTGCAAGCTGAATTGTACTGCAAATCCAACGAGCAATCGTCTGCTTAGAAGCAGGAGCACCCAGCTTGTTGGGTGCATACAGGATAAACAGCGAGTCAGATTTTCTGACTCCAGCCGTCCTGGAAACATATATTTTCAGGGCCCTGACTACGTCCAGCAACTTGGAATCCTCCAAGTCCCTAGTAGCCGCAGGCACCACAATAGGTTGGTTTAAGTGAAATGCTGAAAACACCTTAGGGAGAAATTGAGGACGAGTCCTCAATTCCGCCCTGTCCGAATGGAAAATCAGATAAGGGCTTTTACAGGATAAAGCCGCCAATTCTGACACGCGCCTGGCCCCGGCCAGGGCCAACAGCATGACCACTTTCCATGTGAGATATTTTAACTCCACAGATTTAAGTGGTTCAAACCAATGTGACTTTTGGAATCCAAAAAAAAAAACTACATTGAGATCCCAAGTGCCACTGGAGGCACAAAAGGAGGCTGTATATGCAGTACCCCTTTTACAAACGTCTGAACTTCAGGGACTGAAGCTAGTTCTTTTTGGAAGAAAATTGACAGGGCCGAAATTTGAACCTTAATGGACCCCAATTTCAGGCCCATAGACACTCCTGTTTGCAGGAAATGTAGGAATCGACCCAGTCGAATTTCCACCGTCGGCGCTTACTGGCCTCGCACCACGCAACATATTTTCGCCAATTGCGGTGATAATGTTTTTGCGGTTACATCCTTCCTGGCTTTGATCAGGATAGGGATGACTTCATCCGGAATGCCCTTTTTCCTTCAGGATCCGGCGTTCAACCGCCATGCCGTCAAACGCAGCCGCGGTAAGTCTTGGAACAGACAGGGTCCTTGCTGGAGCAGGTCCCTTCTTAGAGGTAGAGGCCACGGATCCTCCGTGAGCATCTCTTGAAGTTCCGGTTACCAAGTCCTTCTTGGCCAATCCGGAGCCACGAATATAGTGCTTACTCCTCACCATCTTATCAATCTCAGTACCTTGGGTATGAGAGGCAGAGGAGGAAACACATACCCTGACTGGTACACCCACGGTGTTACCAGAGCGTCTACAGCTATTGCCTGAGGGTCCCTGGACCTGGCGCAATACCTGTCGAGTTTTTCCCAACGGTTTATAATCCTGTGGAAGACTTCTGGGTGAAGTCCCCACTCTCCCCGGGTGGAGGTCGTGCTGAGGAAGTCTGCTTCCCAGTTGTCCACTCCCGGAATGAATACTGCCGACAGTGCTATCCCATGATTTTCCGCCCAGCGAAGAATCCTTGCAGCTTCTGTCATTGCCCTTCTGCTTCTTGTGCCACCCTGTCTGTTTACGTGGGTGACTGCCGTGATGTTGTCCGACTGGATCAACACCGGCTGTCCTTGAAGCAAAGGTCTTGCTAAGCTTAGAGCATTGTAAATGTCCCTTAGCTTCAGGATATTTATGTGAAGTGATGTCTCCAGGCTTGACCATAAGTCCTGGATATTCCTTCCCTGTGTGACTGCTCCCCAGCCTCGCAGGCTGGCATCCGTGGTTACCAGGACCCAGTCCTGAATGCCGAATCTGCGGCCCTCTAGAAGATGAGCACTCTGCAACCACCACAGGAGGGACACCCTTGTCCTTGGTGACAGGGTTATCCGCTGATGCATCTGAAGATGCGACCCGGACCATTTGTCCAGCAGGTCCCACTGGAAAGTTCTTGCGTGGAATCTGCCGAATGGGATTGCTTCGTAGGAAGCCCCCATTTTACCCAGAACCCTTGTGCATTGATGCACTGAGACTTGGCTCGGTTTGAGGAGGTTCCTGACTAGCTCGGATAACTCCCTGGCTTTCTCCTCCGGGAGAAACACCTTTTTCTGGACTGTGTCCAGGATCATCCCTAGGAACAGAAGACACGTCGACGGAACCAGCTGCGATTTTGGAATATTGAGAATCCAATCGTGCTGCCGCAACACTATCTGAGATAGTGCTACACCGACCTCCAACTGTTCCCTGGATCTTACCCTTATCAGGGAATCGTCCAAGTAAGGGATAACTAAAATTCCCTTCCTTCGAAGGAACATCATCATTTCGGCCATTACCTTGGTAAAGACCCGGGGTGCCGTGGACCATCCCTACGGCAGCGTCTGAACTGATAGTGACAGTTCTGTACCATAAACCTGAGGTACCCTTGGTGAGAAGGGTAAATTTTGACATGAAGGTAAGCATCCTTGATGTCCCGAGACATCATGTAGTCCCCTTCTTCCAGGTTCGCAATCACTGCTCTGAGTGACTCAATCTTGAATTTGAACCTCTGTATGTAAGTGTTCAAAGATTTTAGATTTTAGAATCGGTCTCACCGAGCCGTCTGGCTTCGGTACCACAATAGTGTGGAATAATACCCCGTTCCCTGTTGCAGGAGGGGTACCTTGATTATCACCTGCTGGGAATACAGCTTGTGAATGGCTTCCAAAACTGCCTCCCTGTCAGAGGGAGACGTCGGTAAAGTCGACTTTTGGAAACGGCGAGGGGGAGACGTCTCGAATTCCAATATGTACCCCTGAGATATTACCTGAAGGATCCAGGGGTCTACTTGCGAGTGAGCCCACTGCGCACTGAAATTCATTGAGAACGGGCCCCCACCGTGCCTGAGCTTGTAAAGCCCTAGCGTCATACTGAGGGCTTGGCAGAGGCTGGAAAGGGTTTCTGTTCCTGGGAACTGGCTGATCTCTGCAGCCTTTTTCCTCTCCCTCTGTCACGAGCAGAAAAGAGGAACCTTTTGTCCGCTTGCCAACAAAGGACTGCGCCTGATAATACGGCGTCTTATTTTGAGAGGCGACCTGGGGTACAAACGTGGATTTCCCAGCTGTTGCCGTGGCCACCAGGTCTAAAAGACCGACCCCAAATGTCCCCTTTCAAAGGCAATACTTCCAAATGACGTTTGGAATCCGCATCACCTGACCATTTTACTGGTAGAATTGGACAACGCACTTATACTTGATGCCAGTCGGCAATTATTCCGCTGTGCATCATGCTTATATAGAAATGCATCTTTTAAATGCTCTATAGGCAATAATATACTATCCTTATCTAGGATATCAATATTTCCAGTCAGGGAATCCGACCATGCCAACCCAGCACTGCACCTCCAGGCTGAGGCGATAGCTGGTCGCAGTATAACACCAGTATGTGTGTAAATACCTTTTTTTGGATACCCTCCTGCTTTCTATCAGCAGGATCCTTAAGGGCGGCCATCTCATGAGAGGGTAGAGCCCTTGTTCTTACAAGCGTGTGAGCGCCTTATCCCCCCTAGGGGGTGTTTCCCAATGCATCCTAACCTCTGGCGGGAAAGGGTATGCAGCCAATACTTTTTAAGAAATTATTAATTGTTATCGGGGGGAAACCCACGCATCATCACACATTTTATTTCTCAGATTCAGGAAAACTACAGGTAGTTTTTCCCTCACCGAACATAATACCCCTTTTTTGGTGGTACTCGTATTATCAGAAATGTATAAAACATTTTCCATTGTCTCAATCATGTAACGTGTGGCCCTACTGGAAATCACGGTTGTCTCTTCACCGTCGACACAGGAGTCAGTATCCGTGTCGGCGTCTGTATCTGCCATCTGCCTGACGGCCTATGAGACGTCTGGACAGGCACAAGCTGAGTAGCCGGCTGTCTCATGTCAACCACTGTTTTTTTATATAGAGCTGACACTGTCACGTAATTTTCAACAGTACATCCACTCAGGTGTCGACCCCCTAGGGGGTGACATCACTGTTACAGACACTCTGCTCCGCCTCCACATCATTTTCCTCCTCATACATGTCGACACACACGTACCGACACCCAGCACACACACAGGGAATGCTCTGATAGAGGACAGGACCCACTTAGCCCTTTGGGGAGACAGAGGGAGAGTTTGCCAGCACACACCAGAGCGCTATATATGTATAGGGACAATCTTACAATAAGTGTCTATCCCTTATAGCTGCTTATATCTGTTATTTTGCCAAATAAGTGCCCCCCTCTCTTTTTTACCCTGTTTCTGTAGTTGCAGGATGCAGGGGAGATTCTGGGAGCCTTCCTACCAGCGGAGCTGTGTGGGAAAAATGGCACTGTGTGCTGAGGAGATAGGCCACGCCCCCTTCACGGCGGGCTCTTCTCCCGCTTTTTACTGGAAAACTGGCAGGGGTTAAATACATCCATATAGCCCAGGAGCTATATCTGATGTATTTTTCGCCAACTAAGGTAAATTCATTGCTTCCCAGGACGCCCCCCCCCAGAGTCCTGCACCCTCAGTGACCGGAGTGTGAAGTGTGCTGAGAGCAATGGCGCACAGCTGCAGTGCTGTGCGCTACCTTATGAAGACAGGAAAGTCTTCTGCCGCCGATTTATGGACCTCTTCTTGCTTCAGCATCTGTAAGGGGGCCGGCGGCGCGGCTCCGGGACCCATCCATGGCTGGGCCTGTGATCGTCCCTCTGGAGCTAATGTCCAGTAGCCTAAGAAACCCAATCCACTCTGCACGCAGGTGAGTTCGTTTCTCTCCCCTAAGTCCCTCGATGCAGTGAGCCTGTTGCCAGCAGGTCTCACTGAAAATAAAAAACCTATTTAAACTTTTACTCTAAGCAGCTCAGGAGAGCCACCTAGATTGCACCCTTCTCGTTCGGGCACAAAATCTAACTGAGGCTTGGAGGAGGGTCATGGGGCGAGGAGCCAGTGCACACCAGCTAGTCCTAAAGCTTTTACTTTGTGCCCAGTCTCCTGCGGAGCCGCTATTCCCCATGGTCCTTTCGGAGTCCCCAGCATCCACTAGGACGTTAGAGAAATGTCCACAAATATCACAATTATTGTGGTGATGTTATTGAACATATGTTTCTTTGTCGGGGGGGGGGGACTTACACATGTATGTAGGTATGATTTTTGAAGATAATAATTGTTGCTTTAAATCATAAAAACACTCAGCTTTTAAACAAAAAGCCATTAACCAAACAAAACAAAAAAACTTGCTTGTAAATGTTATTGTACATGTTTGTAGGAAAACAAGTGTGTTCTTGACAAACCTGCATTGTTATTAACTTAAAAGAATTATTAGGTTACCACTGACATATTTTAGAGTAATACATGTGTTAAATAGTTTAAAGCTCCCTTACATATTGCTAAATTTCCATGCAGGTGAAGAAACTGAATTGTGGTCAGCAGCGTGAGCTGCTTCAGCTGGGTGTGATGAAGCAATGATTGCAGTATACATGGAACATTCTACAACCGAGGTCAGCTTATGCAGATTTTAAGGTTGACCTGTAGTCACTCAGAAACTGCGCACCATAAATGTGCGTTCAGCTGCAAAAAAATGTATATGCTCCGCTATCTAAAATCTGTATACGCCCACAATACGCCCCTGATCGTAGTTTTTGCGAGTCCAGCCCTTTAGTATGCCCCCTACATGCCTAGTTTTCGTAGTGCATACGCAGTTTTTGCTATGTCTCAGAAATTTAATTTTTTGTCTCAGATTTTACGTATTTTCGCAATTTTTGCAGTTTTGCGTTCCTTGTTGAATTAGCCCCTATGTCACCTTGACCGCTGGTTCAAGTCCCAGAATGCACCGGCGACAGCCAAATAACATAGAGAGTATTTTTGAGCAACATATAATAGATAATCAGTGATCACCATATAAGACAGAGCGCACCATTGACCGCCATATAATACAGAGATCATCCATGACCACCATATAATACAGAGAGCACCAGTAACCGACATAGAATACAGAGATCATCGGTGACCATAAAAAAAAAAGAGTATTTTTTATTGCCATATGATACAGAAAGCATCAGCCATCTCCATATAATACAGAGAGCATGAGTGACTGCCATATAACAGAGTGCAACAGTGACCACTATATAATACACAGAGCATCAGTGACCACCAAATAAAACGAACAGTATTTTTGATCACATTACAATATCATCCCCTTAGTAATAACTGGCCCTATCTCAGATGCCATTAACTACTCCAGTATCATCGTAACAACCCAATTCAATATAGTTAATGTAATTAGCCTCTTTGTAATCATTACCTTCACAATCCTCATTATTAATTAGCCCCAATGTCAACAAATAATTAATTTCATGTACATTACCCCGCGTACTTACCTCACTCCGTCTTATAAAAAAAAAGAAGTCATCTTAATTGACCCCAATAAATCAGTAACCCCTTCCCCTCTTTTCTTACTACTAGCTTGTACCCATGGCTTTGCCCCCATGTAGTTTTGTATATAATGCAGTTGGCAATGTTACTGTAGGGCCTCTCTGTATACAATATTAGTTATTTCTGCTGTTTTGCTCTGAGTACAAATATAAAGATCTCTGTATGTACTGACTCGAGATCAGACTACATGAAGCTGGCCATGCAAAAAGCATCCAGTTCTCAGGACCACTCCTACTTTACGTGCCAACAAATTTTGTTTTTGTCACTGCTCAGCTTTAACTTGATGGATCGAGATGAAATGAGTGCAGGTTATTTCTAGGTGTTTCCTCTACAAAAGGATGTAAATCGGTTCAGTAGTTTTTGCACCAACTTGGAACAAAACAGCAGACACAATGTTATTATATTAGGATAGATCACAGGTTCTCAAACTCGGTCCTCAGGACCCCATACGGTGCATGTATTGCAGGTCTCCTCACAGAATCGCAAGTGAAATAATTAGCTCCACTTGTGGACCTTTTAAAATGTGTCAGTGAGTAATTAATACACCTGTGCACCTGCTGGGTTACCTGCAAAACATGCACTGCGTGGGGTCCTGAGGACCGAGTTTGAGAACCACTGGGATAGATCATAGGTTCTCAAACTCGGTCCTCAGGAACCCACACAGTGCATGTTTTGCAGGTAACCCAGCAGGTGCACAGGTGAATTACTCACTGACACATTTTTAAAGGTCCACAGGTGGAACTAATTATTTCACTTGTAATTATGTGAGAAGGCCTGCAAAACATGCACTGTGTGGGGTCCTGAGGACCGAGTTTGAGAACCTGTGGTATAGATTACTTATCTTAATCTATACTCAGTCATCCTTATACCATGTATTACCTGTTGGAGATATCTCATGATTTTCTTGCAGCATTCAGGGAACAGCAGTTAGGCACTGCAGGTACTGAGGAGGTCTAAACCCAGGAGCAAAGCAATGACTTTGATTTTCAACCTTTCTCGGAACAGTTTCTTTATTTGAAGCTTTGTGTGTCTACAATGGGGTTGGGTACGAAATGTGAGTCGTCGGGATCCCGACAGACAGAAGACCGACAGCGGAATGCCAACAGTCACGATCCCTATGGATACTGGTACTTTTACCTTACCCCTAAACCACCCCTTCCACACCTAAGCCCTAACCACCCCCCACAGCCTAACCCTAGTCCTCTCCCTCATGTCTAACCCTAACCCCAACCCTGACTTACCTCTGGTATCTGTCAGGAGCCCAACTGAGGAGATTTTGACCACATCCCCTAAAATGATAAATAAACTGTAAATAACCCCAAAATTACAGTGATTTTTGACAAAATAGAAAGGTAATTTTGGGGGAGGTTCAGAAATATAATAATATACCCCTAAATCTGGAATATACAATCCCTTTACACAACTCATTAGATAGCTTGGAACCCCTGGCCAATTTTTTTCACAGCAACACTTTCTTACTTTTGCGCTAGTGCACCTAGATTTTTGCAAACGTGCATAGGTTTGTAGGGGTGGAGCCTGTAGATAGACAGAAGTTTGCACTGGATGATGGGATGAAATGTGGTATGAGAATTGGTGCACTTGTATACTTAGGGGTATATTCAATAAGAGTCGGGTCCATTCAGACATGCAGTTGTCAGAATAGACCCGACAACCCCTATTCAAAGAGCGGCCAAATCCGACTGTCGGATTTGGCCTGTCCCTGTTTCCTGACCTGCTGCTGCTGTCAGCGCTGCAGGTGCGCTGACAGCAGCGGCAGAGGAAGCTGTCAACGGCGCCGGGGGTGAGGTGGGAGCGGTCAGCGGCGCCGGGGGTGAGGGGGCAGCAGTCAGCGGTGCCAGAGCTGAGGGGGAAGCGGTCAGCGGCGCCGGAGGTGAGATGTCTCTGGCGCCGGGGGAAGGGGAGAGCAGCGGATGGGGGAGGAGAGGAGGAGATGGGGGAGCAGTGGCTGCAGCAATTGAGCGTCACGGCAGCGTCCACCCGGCTCCAGCAAGCAGGACGTCGCTTGCTGGAGTTGGGTGGACGCTGCCGCTGGGTCCCTGCTCTCCCCGCTGCTCCCCCCCCTTCTCCTGGTCTCAGCTCACTTATCTCAATCCGACTTTTTTTAAAGTCGGATTGAGATTGTAGGAAACGGGGCTAAAACCTGTTGGGTTAATGTTGAAGCCGCCCTTCAGCGTGCATTCCCACAAGTCGGGTTTCCCGACTTGTCGGAATAAATGGGGCCGTAATGAATAGGTCGGAACCCCTTCCGACCTAAAACTGTCGGAAGCTGCCGTCTTTCCGACAAGACGTCAGCTTCCGACACAGTTATTGAATATACCCCATAGTTTTGCAGAAAAGCTCAAAGATTTAAATTTGTGGTGTGAAATTACAAAAATTAGATGAATGAGTACGCACATTTTTAGGGGTGCTCCTTGCTTTAGAGAGTGGATCGCAGATATCACCCCTTCCTTTTTGTACCAGTTTAGAGCGCACAGAAAATAAGAATTTACTTACCGATAATTCTATTTCTCGTAGTCCGTAGTGGATGCTGGGGACTCCGTAAGGACCATGGGGATTAGCGGCTCCGCAGGAGACAGGGCACAAAAGTAAAAGCTTTAGGATCAGGTGGTGTGCACTGGCTCCTTCCCCTATGACCCTCCTCCAAGCCTCAGTTAGGATACTGTGCCCGGACGAGCGTACACAATAAGGAAGGATCTTGAATCCCGGGTAAGACTCATACCAGCCACACCAATCACACTGTACAACCTGTGATCTGAACCCAGTTAACAGCATGATAACAGCGGAGCCTCTGAAAAGATGGCTCACAACAATAACAACCCGATTTTTGTAACAATAACTATGTACAAGTATTGCAGACAATCCGCACTTGGGATGGGCGCCCAGCATCCACTACGGACTACGAGAAATAGAATTATCGGTAAGTAAATTCTTATTTTCTCTGACGTCCTAAGTGGATGCTGGGGACTCCGTAAGGACCATGGGGATTATACCAAAGCTCCCAAACGGGCGGGAGAGTGCGGATGACTCTGCAACACCGAATGAGAGAACTCAAGGTCCTCCTCAGCCAGGGTATCAAATTTGTAGAATTTTGCAAACGTGTTTGCCCCTGACCAAGTAGCAGCTCGGCAAAGTTGTAAAGCCGAGACCCCTTGGGCAGTCGCCCAAGATGAGCCCACCTTCCTTGTGGAATGGGCATTTACAGATTTTGGCTGTGGCAGGCCTGCCACAGAATGTGCAAGCTGAATTGTACTACAAATCCAACGAGCAATCGTCTGCTTAGAAGCAGGAACACCCAGTTTGTTGGGTGCATACAGGATAAACAGCGAGTCAGTTTTCCTGACTCCAGCCGTCCTGGAAAAATATTTTCAGGGCCCTGACAACATCTGGCAACTTGGAGTCCTCCAAGTCCCTATTAGCCGCAGGTACCACAATAGGCTGGTTCAGGTGAAACGCTGACACCACCTTAGGGAAAAACTGGGGACGAGTCCGCAGTTCTGCCCTGTCCTAATGGAAAAAGAGATATGGGCTTTTGTGAGACAAAGCCGCCAATTTTGACACTCGCCTGGCCGAGGCCAGGGCCAACCGCATGGTCACTTTCCATGTGAGATATTTCAAATCCACAGATTTGAGCGGTTCAAACCAATGTGATTTGAGGAATCCCAGAACTACGTTGAGATCCCACGGTGCCACTGGAGGCACAAAAGGGGGTTGTATATGCAGTACTCCCTTGACAAACGTCTGGACTTCAGGAACTGAAGCCAATTCTTTCTGGAAGAAAATCGACAGGGCCGAAATTTGAACCTTAATGGACCCCAATTTTAGGCCCATAGACACTCCTGTTTGCAGGAAATGCAGGAATCGACCGAGTTGAAATTTCTTCGTGGGGGCCTTCCTGGCCTCACACCACGCAACATATTTTCGCCACCTGTGGTGATAATGTTGTGCGGTCACCTCCTTCCTGGCTTTGACCAGGGTAGGGATGGCCTCCTCCGGAATGCCTTTTTCCCTTAGGATCCGGCATTCAACCGCCATGCCGTCAAACGCAGCCGCGGTAAGTCTTGGAACAGACATGGTACTTGCTGAAGCAAGTCCCTTCTTAGCGGCAGAGGCCATGGGTCCTCTGTGAGCATCTCTTGAAGTTCCGGGTACCAAGTCCTTCTTGGCCAATCCGGAGCCACGAGTATAGTTCTTACTCCTCTACGTCTTATAATTCTCAGTATCTTGGGTATGAGAAGCAGAGGAGGGAACACATACACCGACTGGTACACCCACGGTGTTACCAGAACGTCCACAGCTATTGCCTGAGGGTCTCTTGACCTGGCGCAATACCTGTCCAGTTTTTTGTTCAGGCGGGACGCCATCATGTCCACCTTTGGTCTTTCCCAACGGTTCACACTCATGTGGAAGACTTCCAGATGAAGTCCCCACTCTCCCGGGTGGAGGTCGTGCCTGCTGAGGAAGTCTGCTTCCCAGTTGTCCACTCCCGGAATGAACACTGCTATCACATGATTTTCCGCCCAGCGAAGAATCCTTGCAGTTTCTGCCATTGCCCTCCTGCTTCTTGTGCCGCCCTGTCTGTTTACGTGGGCGACAGCCGTGATGTTGTCCGACTGGATCAATACCGGCTGACCTTGAAGCAGAGGTCTTGCTAAGCTTAGAGCATTGTAAATTGCCCTTAGCTCCAGTATATTTATGTGGAGAGAAGTCTCCAGACTTGACCACACTCCCTGGAAATTTTTTCCCTGTGTGACTGCTCCCCAGCCTCTCAGGCTGGCATCCGTGGTCACCAGGACCCAGTCCTAAATGCCGAATCTGCGGCCCTCTAGTAGATGAGCACTCTGCAGCCACCACAGAAGAGACACCCTTGTCCTTGGAGACAGGGTTATCCGCTGATGCATCTGAAGATGCGATCCGGACCATTTTTCCAGCAGATCCCACTGAAAAGTTCTTGCGTGAAATCTGCCGAATGGAATCGCTTCGTAAGAAGCCACCATTTTTCCCAGGACCCTTGTGCAATGATGCACTGACACTTTTCCTGGTTTTAGGAGGTTCCTGACTAGCTCGGATAACTCCCTGGCTTTCTCCTCCGGGAGAAACACCTTTTTCTGGACTGTGTCCAGAATCATCCCTAGGAACAGCTGACGTGTCGTCGGGATCTTGGAATATTTAGAATCCACCCGTGTTGTTGTAGCAGTACCCGAGATAGTGCTACTCCGACCTCCAACTGTTCCCTGGACTTTGCCCTTATCAGGAGATCGTCCAAGTAAGGGATAATTAAGACGTCTTTTCTTCGAAGAAGAATCATCATTTCGGCCCTTACCTTGGTAAAGACCCGGGGTGCCGTGGACAATCCAAACGGCAGCGTCTGAACTGATAGTGACAGTTCAGTACCACGAACCTGAGGTACCCTTGGTGAGAAGGGCAAATTTGGACAAGGTAAGCATCCTTGATGTCCAAGGACACCATATAGTCCCCTCTTCCAGGTTCGCTATCACTGCTCTGAGTGACTCCATCTTGATTTGAACCTTTGTATGTAAGTGTTCAAAGATTTCAGATTTAGAATAGGTCTCACCGAGCCATCTGGCTTCGGTACCACAAATAGTGTGGAATAATACCCCTTTCCTTGTTGTAGGAGGGGTACTTTGATTATCACCTGCTGGTGAATTGCTTCCAATACTGCCTCCCTGTCGGAGGGAGACGTTGGTAAAGCAGACTTCAGGAACCTGCGAGGAGGCGACGTCTCAAAATCCAATCTGTACCCCTGAGATACTACCTGTAGGATCCAGGGGTCCACTTGCGAGTGAGCTCACTGCGCGCTGAAACTCTTGAGACGACCCCCCACCGCACCTGAGTCCGCTTGTAAGGCCCCAGCGTCATGCTGAGGACTTGGCAGAAGCGGTGGAGGGCTTCTGTTCCTGGGAAGGGGCTGCCTGCTGCAGTCTTTTTCCCTTTCCTCTACCCCTGGGCAGATATGACTGGCCTTTTGCCCGCTTGCCCTTATGGGGACGAAAGGACTGAGGCTGAAAAGACGGTGTCTTTTTCTGCTGAGAGGTGACTTGGGGTAAAAAGGTGGATTTTCCAGCTGTTGCCGTGGCCACCAGGTCCGATAGACCTACCCCAAATAACTCCTCCCCTTTATACGGCAATACTTCCATGTGCCGTTTGGAATCCGCATCACCTGACCACTGTCGTGTCCATAACATCTTCTGGCAGAAATGGACATCGCACTTACTCTTGATGCCAGAGTGCAAATATCCCTCTGTGCATCTCGCATATATAGAAATTCATCCTTTAAATGCTCTATAGTCAATAAAATACTGTCCCTGTCAAGGGTATCAATATTTTCAGTCAGGGAAACCGACCAAGCCACCCCAGCACTGCACATCCAGGCTGAGGCGATCGCTGGTCGCAGTATAACACCAGTATGTGTGTATATACTTTTTAGGATATTTTCCAGCTTTCTATCAGCTGGTTCCTTGAGGGCGGCCGTATCTGGAGACGGTAACGCCACTTGTTTTGATAAGCGTGTGAATGCCTTATCCACCCTAGGGGGTGTTTCCCAACGCGCCCTAACTTCTGGCGGGAAAGGGTATAACGCCAATACTTTCTTAGATATTAGCAATTTTTAATTCATCTGATTCAGGAAAAACTACAGGTAGTTCTTTCACACCCCACATAATACCCTTTTTTGTGGTACTTGTAGTATCAGAAATATGTAACACCTCCTTCATTGCCCTTATCATGTAACGTGTGGCCCTACTGGAAAATACGTCTGTTTCTTCACCGTCGACACTGGAGTCAGTGTCCGTGTCTGTGTCGACCGACTGAGGTAATGGCCGTTTTAAAGCCCCTGACGGTGTTTGAGACGCCTGGACAGGTACTAATTTGTTTGCCGGCCGTCTCATGTCGTCAACCGACCTTACAGCGTGTTGACATTATCACGTAATTCCATAAATAAGCCATCCATTCCGGTGTCGACTCCCTAGGGGGTGACATCACCATTACAGGCAATTTCTCCGCCTCCACACCAACATCGTCCTCATACATGTCGACACACACGTACCGACACACAGCACACACACAGGGAATGCTCTGATAGAGGACAGGACCCCACTAGCCCTTTGGGGAGACAGAGGGAGAGTTTGCCAGCACACACCAAAACGCTATAATTATACAGGGACAACCTTATAATAAGTGTTTTCCCTTATAGCATCTTAATATAATATCGCCACACAAAATGCCCCCCCTCTCTGTTTTAACCCTGTTTCTGTAGTGCAGTGCAGGGGAGAGCCTGGGAGCAGCGGAGCTGTGTAGGAAAATGGCGCTGTGTGCTGAGGAGAATAGGCCCCGCCCACTTTCCGGCGGGCTCTTCTCCCGGTTTTTCTGACAACCTGGCAGGGGTTAAATACATCCATATAGCCTCAGGGGCTATATGTGATGTATTTTTAGCCAGCATAGGTACTTTCATTGCTGCCCAGGGCGCCCCCCCCAGCGCCCTGCACCCTCAGTGACCGTTGGTGTGAAGTGTGCTGAGAGCAATGGCGCACAGCTGCCGTGCGCTACCTTAAGAAGACTGGGAAGTCTTCAGCCGCCGATTTCTGGACCTCTTCTCTCTTCAGCATCTGCAAGGGGGTCGGCGGCGCGGCTCCGGTGACCCATCCAGGCTGTACCTGTGATCGTCCCTCTGGAGCTAGTGTCCAGTAGCCTAAGAAGCCAATCCATCCTGCACGCAGGTGAGTTCACTTCTTCTCCCCTAAGTCCCACGTTGCAGTGAGCCTGTTGCCAGCAGGACTCGCTGAAAATAAAAAACCTAACAAAACTTTTACTCTAAGCAGCTCTTTAGGAGAGCCACCTAGATTGCACCCTTCTCGGCCGGGCACAAAAACCTAACTGAGGCTTGGAGGAGGGTCATAGGGGGAGGAGCCAGTGCACACCACCTGATCCTAAAGCTTTTACTTTTGTGCCCTGTCTCCTGCGGAGCCGCTAATCCCCATGGTCCTTACGGAGTCCCCAGCATCCACTTAGGACGTCAGAGAAATGCCCGATTTAAACTTCAGACCATCAGACATGTTATCATGTAATCATCGTATTTACAGTATGCAAACAGATCACTTTAATGCTATGAACTGGGCCCATACCCCATCGATTACATGCCTGTAAATTCAGGCTCTTTGTAAGAACACATTGAAATACTTTGTGACTACAGCTTTATTCAGTGTGCACCTGATAAACATTAACAGCAAGACATGTCTGTAACACATGCAATGGAATGATGAGGACTACATAACAGAAAGAGGAATTCGCCAAGGAGAGGCGATAAACAGACTGAGGAGGTCGGAGTACCAAGCCCATCTCGGCCAGCTGGGAGCAATGAGGATTGCAGTCACTCCCTCCAATTTCAGCTTACGAAGGACTCTCTGCAGAAGTGAAATTGGGGGAAACAGATACATCATGTAAAAGTTCCAAGGAGCTGCCAAGGCGTCTATCAGGAAAGCCCCCGGATTCCTAGTATGAGCGCCGTAGCGAGGTAGCTTGTACCTGTGGCGGGAGGCAAACAGGTCTATCTGAGGCTGACCCCAGCGAAGTACCAATTCCCGGAAGACCTTGGGATGGAGTGACCACTCGCCCGAATGAACATCCGGCTGAGGAAATCGGCCTCACAATAAGAGTCCGGGAATGTAGACCATGGACAAGGCTGGTAGGAACTTTTCCGCCCACTGAAGAATGTGCATCACTTCCTTCATGGCCGCGAGTTCCACCCTGATGATTGATGTATGCAACAGCAGTGGCGTTGTCGGACTGGACTTTTACCGGACAGTGATATAGTAAGGGACCTGCCTGGCAGAGTGCCCGGCAGACTGCTCTCAGTTACAGCACATTTTTTGAAAGGTACGTCTCCTGAGCATTCCAGCAACCCTGAAAAGAATGATCCTCCAGAACCGCTCACCATCCCCTTAGGCTGGCGTCTGTTGTGAGGATGACCCAGTCCAGTATTAGGAAGGCGCAAGCCTTATCCAGATGTGATGTCTGAAGCCACCACAGCAACAAAAGACGAGTCTCATTGGAGAGGACGATCAACTGCTACTTGAGGTGAAGAGAGGAGCAATTCCAGGTTCGGAGGTTCAAATTAAAGTGGTCTGGAATGGAACTGAGCGTATTCCACCATCTCGAAGCAGACCATCTTCCCCAACAGACGCATACACAAATGGATGGAAACCGTCTGATGGGAAAGGAACTCCGAAGTAATGCCTGTGGGAATTTCCGCTTGTCTTTGGGGAGATAGACTCTTTGTGCTTTTGAATCGAAAAGGGCACCAAAATGGACCATTTGCTGAGACAGAGTCAGGCTGGACTTTCGCCAATTGATCAGCCATCCATGTGCTTGTAATGTGTTCAAAGCCAGATGGATGTGTTCTAGAAGACTTGTCTGAGATGTTGCCATCAGGAGGTCGTCCATGTACGGCAGGATGCGAACCTTCTGAAGTCGCAGGTGTGCAGTCATCACTGTCATCACCTTGCTGAATACCCGAGGAGCCGTGGAGAGTCCGAAGCGAAGTGCTCAGAACTGGCAATGTTCCCTCCGAATGGCGAACCTGAGAAATCTTTGATGGTCCTCCTGAATGGGGATATGCGGATAAGCGTCATGGATATCCAAGGAGGCCATGTAATCTCCCTGTTTGAGGGACTGTAGGATAGATCGTAAAGATTCCATTCTGAACCTCGGAACCCTGAGGAAGCGGTTGAGGGTTTGGAGGTTCAGTATAGGACGGAAAGTCCCGTCTGGTTTGGGAACCAATAAGAGATTTGGATAAAAATCTGTCCCCTGCTGATGAAGGGGAACCTGCTTTATCACACCAGCTGATAGCAGAGAACGAACTGCATTTTAAAGAGCGGTAGCCTTGCCGTCATCTAGAGGCAGACTTGTCGAAAAAATATCTTCTTGGGGTGCGACCACTGAATGTTAGCGAGTAACCCCTGGACACGATGGCCCTGATCCAGGTATCTGACGTGGTCTGTTCCCAGACATCGGGGAAAAGAAGACGACCACCCACCCTGGACACCTCCTGGTGGGTACCCGCAGAGTCATGATGCAGGATTTTCCAGCTGCTTAGGTGCCTGACGATGACCCAACCAGGACTGGCGGTCCTTGGGCTCGGAAGGCTTGTTTGAAGGAGCTGGTACCATGAGGAGTACTGTCCTTTTGCCTTCCCCTGAGGACAAAAGGAGCGAAAGGATGTTGACCGAGGCTTGGGAGCCGCTGAGGGCAGAAAAGCCATTTTGGAAGCTGCAACCGTAGCCACTATCTTGTCCAGCTCTGGTCCAAAGAGGATTTTTCACAAAAATGGAAGAGCCTCTAAAGCCTTCTTTGACTCGCTGTCTGCGCGCCAAGAGCGTAGCCATAGGGCGCGTCTGTCCGCTACTGAGGAGGTCGAGACCCTGGAAGCAAACGTACCAGCATCTAAAGCCGCATCACCTAAGTATGTATTTGCCTCCCAGATTTTATCCACGAAGGTTATGAGGTCAGAATGTCGGGATCCATTTTGGAGTCCCTCCGTTAAGGCGTCCAACCGTTTATCGCCAGGGATACCAAAGTGGAGTCAAGGACGGGTCAGAATGTAGTTCCTGCGTTGGAGTATATGGCCTTGAGGAATTGCTCCAACTTTCTGTCCGTTGGATCCTTAAGTGATGTAACAACAGGGATGGGAAGTGTGGTGGATTTCACCAGACGTTCAACATGCACGTCCACTGGTGGTGGAGTTTCCCATTTCTTCTGTCCCCTTCCGCCATAGGGTAAGAGGTAGAATATTTCTTGGTAAGAAGAAACTTCTGGTTAGGATAACACAAGGGTTCCTTGAAGAGGTCCTCCAGCTGAGATGAGGATGGAAATGCAGGAGGATCCCTCTTTTTTCGCTTGAACATAGGAGTCTGTTAAGCTGGTTGCGGTTCTGAATCCTGGATCTGCAGAACTTCCCTGACCGCCTTCACGAGGGCTTCAACCCTTGTAAGGGACATGCGGTCATCTTGAGGCGGCGGAGTTTCCTCAACTTCTGACCCAGGTGATTCCGGATCCTCCTCCAAGAATACCTCTGATTGGGAACTTTCCGACTGCAGAGTAAGAATAGTCGTATCACCTGGGGCCCTGCGCTTTGAAGATGATTAGAAACCTGAACTACACCCTGAACCGACTGGGATAGACCCTGAAGTCATGCAGGTTCGGTCGGTAGCAGAGGTTGGGAAGGAGCAGGATCTGCTGTAGGCAAAGCAACAGGAGGAGCCCTGGAGACCACCGGGAGGCCAGCTCTCGCAAAGCCGTGAAACCGTCCACTCCGGCTCGGACGAAGCAGAGCCCCCCGCAGCAGCGCCGCGGGGCTCCCGGAAGAGCAAGAGTCACAGAGCCCTGTGTGGTCCTGTGCCAAGCAAGAATAATTTTCCTTGCAAGCTGTACAGGTGTAGGCGTGCAGCCCTGGCGCTCCCTTTTCCTCCTGGGGTGCTTTGGAAGATCCCCTGTTGGACATGATGTAACCTGCAACAATAATATAGGAGAACAAACACACACACACACACACACACACACACACAGACCTGATATAACAGGAAGGTGGATATAGAGGGCAATAACACTGGACCAGTGAACCACAAATAAAAGAATAAGTGGGTAGAGTACTAAGACTGTAAGCCCACCACAGAAGAAGCTACTATTCAGATAAACAGAGATGGTTACGTAAAACTAGCAGAAACAGTCTTAAGGTGCGTAACCACAGTGAGATCCTTGCTATGTCCGATTTTGACTATGTGATTTCCCCCTGAACTCCCCCAGAGCCCAGATAGTACAGATTTTGGGGGATATTCAATTAGCCCCCGAAGAGACATCGGGAGTAAAAACTCCAGATGTTTCTTCGGGTTTTGCGGTCAGCCTATTCTATTTGACCGGCCGTTAAAAAGTGCATTTTCACCCGAAAATACACAGGTTCAGTGAAACCTGTGTGTTTTCGGGTGAAACAGCCCCATTTTCAGAGGAAAACGGGGCTGTTATCAGGGATTTTGCTTCGCCTGCCAGAGGCAGGTGAAACAAAATCCCCGATTAGCCGCGGCATGCACCGGTTTATGGAGGCTAATTAGATAGCCCCCGCGGCGATACTTTTACACCCGCAGTCGGTGCGAGTAACTAAATATCCCCCTTGACTATCTGTGCTTGAAATTTTGTCTATGTACGATTTTAACTAAGTGTCAATTTTGACTATACTTTGTACTAGATTGTACACTAGATAGTCAAGATTGACTTGCCTGCACAGTCTATCTAGCCTTACGATACCGACCCCACGGGAGGGTGCATCGGGATCGAATCTGTATCGCAGGCTGCCTAACACCTTGAAATATACACTAACTTTTCATAAGATTTTGACTATATAGTCCAAATCTTACAGCTTTATCTCACCGTGTGAACACACCTTCACAATATGAATATGAAATCCTAATCTATATACCATACCCAAGGTCACAGTGTAAACAATATACAGTAGGCATCCTGTTCCCAACCACCAACACCATGAGGAGGGGTAGTGGAATATACAAACGGACACTAATTTTTATGCAGTGTATTACTCAGTGACGAAGTTGCGGGTCCGGCCGCCCCTAAGTACATCATTACTGAGCATCCCCCATCACATCACTGCACCCTTCATGATGGGACTGGTACCAATGCCTCCAGACTGCCAAAGCAGCCTCAACCCCAGCACCATAATTTACTAAGCATTGCCCCCCTCCCCCCACCCAACACTGCCAGTTACAAAATGAAAAAAGTTGCAATGACAAAGACAAAGAAAAGAATCATCTGGCCTAACAAGGTTCTCATGCAGAGCAGCATGCTGTTCCACCCCCTAGCAAGTGTCACCCCTAGGCATGTGCCTCATGTGAACAGCGGGTAATCCACCACTGGTATTAATCAGTGCTTCCCAACCTTGGTCCTCAAAAGCACACTAACAGTCCATGTTTTAAGGATAGCCATACTTGAGCACAAGTGACTAAATTAGTGTCTCAATTATTTTGATTGAGCATCTGTGCTCAAGTATGGATATCCTTAAAACCTGGACTGTTAATGTGCCTTGAGGACCAGAGTTGGGAAACACTGGTATAACACGAAAAACAGAAGTCCGTTTCAATATTTACAAAAATAAATAAAAAACAAATTATACATTGTTGCTTCACAAACACTATAAGCCCTGCGTTCGGATAATTACAATACAATAACCCTCCACTTTCTTTCTTTCTAGGGGGTTCACTTTACCTTTATCTTGCACATGAAATGTGGCAGCTATTTTGTGGACTGACAAATATTCATGAGATTGCAAATAAACAAACAAAAACTAAGGGGTCTATTCATGAAGCAGTGAAAAGTGTGGAGAAGTGAACCAGCAGAGAAGCAACATTTATAATTTGCATACTATACAATTGTATGGAGCAGCTGATTGGTTGCCATGGGCAACTTCTCCACAGGCTCACTTCTCCACACTTTTCACTGCTTCATGAATAGACCGCTGAAACTGAAACACCTGCTAGACTGCCCATAGCCTTCTGGAACCTCCATTCTGTCATTTACAGCATATATCAGACAGGTAGATTTGTTTTATTATAAAGCCCTTGTAAAAAGGGCAGAAAGCAGGTCTGCATTAATGAACACCTCTGTCAGGATGAACAGGGGACTTATTGAAAAGCACACACTCAAACCATGAAAAGCAGAAGCATCATTGTATTTATCGACAAATACAACTGCAACTTTTAATAAATTAGATTAGTCTGAAAACTGCAACTTTTGATGCATCAGTTTTTGAGCAGCTAGAAGGATCCAAGATAGTCATTTTATCATCTTCCGTGGACCTGGTTTCAGTCCTCTTTGCTTCATGAAAGTTCTCAAAAGTTGTGTTAAATGTAAAAGCAAAGGAAACAAGTCACTCAAAGTTTATTATGTATTCTGGATAGATCTGATTGCTGTCAAAAATGACATAAATTAGTGGACAGAAGGGATTATCCACACAACTGTCATAAAAGTTAATGAGGCTGCCATCCTTTGATGGGGGTCGGATGTATTCGCTATTTCCTGTAGTGTATTCCCCCACAAGCACTCTAGCCAAAAACATGCATTTCTTCCTCAGTGAGTGACAGCAGTCTGTGTTAACTCCGTGCAGTTTCAGAGTGGGCCCGTGCTTGCCGCTGTTCTTACAGTATTGGCTTGATAGGGATGCGTTCTTTGCAAAGTATGTGCCTGAAATGTGAAAGCAGAAAAATAAGAATTTACTCACCGGTAATTCTATTTCTCATAGTCCGTAGTGGATGCTGGGGACTCCGTAAGGACCATGGGGATTAGCGGCTCCGCAGGAGACTGGGCACAACTACAAAGAAAGCTTTAGACTACTGGTGTGCACTGGCTCCTCCCACTAAGACCCTCCTCCAGACCTCAGTTAGGATACTGTGCCCGGAAGAGCTGACACAATTAGGAAGGATTTTGAATCCCGGGTAAGACTCATACCAGCCACACCAATCACACCGTATAACTCGTGATACAATACCCAGTTAACAGCATGATAACAACTGAGCCTCTCAACAGATAGCTCAACAATAACCCTTTAGTTAAGCAATAACTATATACAAGTATTGCAGACAATCCGCACTTGGGATGGGCGCCCAGCATCCACTACGGACTATGAGAAATAGAATTACCGGTGAGTAAATTCTTATTTTCTCTAACGTCCTAAGTGGATGCTGGGGACTCCGTAAGGACCATGGGGATTATACCAAAGCTCCCAAACGGGCGGGAGAGTGCGGATGACTCTGCAGCACCGAATGAGAGAACTCAAGGTCCTCCTCAGCCAGGGTATCAAATTTGTAGAATTTAGCAAACGTGTTTGCCCCTGACCAAGTAGCAGCTCGGCAAAGTTGAAGAGCCGAGACCCCTCGGGCAGCCGCCCAAGAAGAGCCCACTTTCCTCGTGGAATGGGCTTTTACTGATTTAGGATGCGGCAGTCCAGCCGCAGAATGTGCAAGCTGAATCGTACTACAGATCCAGCGAGCAATAGTCTGCTTAGAAGCAGGTGCACCCAACTTGTTGGGCGCATACAGGATAAAGAGCGAGTCAGTCTTTCTGACTCCAGTTGTCCTGGAAACATAAATTTTTAGGGCCCTGACTACATCCAACAACTTGGAAGCCTCCAAGTCATTTGTAGCCGCAGGCACCACGATAGGTTGGTTCAGATGAAAAGCTGATACCACTTTGGGGAGAAACTGGGGACGAGTCCTCAATTCTGCCCTATCCATATGGAAAATCAGATAAGGGCTTTTACATGACAAAGCCGCCAATTCTGAAACACGCCTGGCCGAAGCCAAGGCCAACAACATGACCACTTTCCACGTGAGATATTTTAAATCCACGGTTTTCAGTGGCTCAAACCAATGTGACTTTAGGAAATCCAACACCACGTTGAGATCCCAAGGTGCCACTGGAGGCACAAAAGGGGGCTGAATATGCAGCACTCCCTTAACAAAAGTCTGAACTTCAGGTAGTGAAGCCAATTCTCTCTGGAAGAAAATCGATAGAGCCGAAATCTGGACCTTAATGGAACCCAATTTAAGGCCCATAGTCACCCCTGACTGTAGGAAGTGCAGGAACCGGCCCAGCTGAAATTCTTCCGTTGGGGCCTTCCTGGCCTCACACCACGCAACATATTTTCGCCATATGCGGTGATAATGGTTCGCGGTTACTTCTTTCCTAGCTTTTATCAGCGTAGGAATGACTTCATCCGGAATGCCCTTTTCCTTCAGGATCCGGTGTTCAACCGCCATGCCGTCAAACGCAGCCGCGGTAAGTCTTGGAACAGACAGGGCCCCTGCTGCAGCAGGTCCTGTCTGAGCGGTAGAGGCCATGGGTCCTCTGACATCATTTCTTGAAGTTCCGGATACCACGCTCTTCTTGGCCAATCCGGAACAATGAGTATAGTTCTTACTCCTCTTCTCCTTATTATCCTCAGTACCTTTGGTATGAGAGGAAGAGGAGGGAACACATAAACCGATCGGTACACCCACGGTGTTACCAGAGCGTCCACAGCTATCGCCTGCGGGTCTCTTGACCTGGCGCAATATTTTTCTAGCTTTTTGTTTAGGCGGGACGCCATCATGTCCACCTGTGGTTTTTCCCACTGGTTTACAAGCATTTGAAAGACTTCTGGATGAAGTCCCCACTCTCCCGGGTGGAGGTCGTGCCTGCTGAGGAAGTCTGCTTCCCAGTTGTCCACTCCCGGAATGAACACTGCTGACAGTGCTAACACGTGATTTTCCGCCCATCGGAGAATCCTTGTGGCTTCTGCCATCGCCGTCCTGCTTCTCGTGCCGCCCTGTCGATTCACATGGGCGACTGCCGTGATGTTGTCTGACTGGATCAGTACCGGCTGGTTTTGAAGCAGGGGTTTTGCCTGACTTAGGGCATTGTAAATAGCCCTTAGTTCCAGAATATTTATGTGCAGGGAAGTCTCCTGACTTGACCATAGTCCTTGGAAGTTTCTTCCCTGTGTGACTGCTCCCCAGCCTCGAAGGCTGGCATCCGTGGTCACCAGGACCCAGTCCTGTATGCCGAATCTGCGGCCCTCTTGAAGATGAGCACTCTGCAGCCACCACAGCAGAGACACCCTTGTCCTTGGAGACAGGGTTATCAGACGATGCATCTGAAGATGCGATCCGGACCACTTGTCCAACAAGTCCCACTGAAAGGTTCTTGCATGAAACCTGCCGAATGGAATCGCTTCGTAGGAAGCTACCATTTTTCCCAGGATCCGCGTGCAGTGATGCACCGACACCTGTTTTGGTTTTAGGAGGCCTCTGACTAGAGATGACAGCTCCTTGGCCTTCTCCTCCGGGAGAAACACTTTTCTCTGTTCTGTGTCCAGAACCATCCCTAGGAACAGCAGGCGTGTCGTAGGGACCAGCTGTGACTTTGTAATGTTTAGAATCCAGCCGTGCTGTTGCAGCACTTCCCGAGATAGTGCTACCCCTACCAATAACTGTTCTCTGGACCTCGCCTTTATCAGGAGATCGTCCAAGTACGGGATAATTAAAACTCCCTTCCTTCGAAGGAGTATCATCATTTCCGCCATTACCTTGGTAAAGACCCTCGGAGCCGTGGAGAGACCGAACGGCAACGTCTGGAATTGGTAATGACAATCTTGTACCACAAACCTGAGGTGCTCATGGTGAGGATGGTAAATGGGGACATGTAGGTAAGCATCCTTGATGTCCAGCGATACCATGTAATCTCCCTCGTCCAGGCTCGCAATAACCGCCCTGAGCGATTCCATCTTGAACTTGAATTTTTTGATATATGTGTTCAAGGATTTCAAATTTAAAATGGGTCTCACCGAACCGTCCGGTTTCGGTACCACAAACATTGTGGAATAGTAACCCCTTCCTTGTTGAAGTAGGGGCACCTTTACTATCACTTGTTGTGAATACAGCTTTTGAATTGCCTGTAACACTGCCTCCCTGCCTGAGGGAGTGGTTGGCAAGGCAGATTTGAGGAAACGGCGGGGGGGAGACGTCTCGAATTCCAGTTTGTACCCCTGAGATACTATTTGAAGGATCCAGGGATCCACCCGTGAGCGAGCCCACTGCTTGCTGAAATGCTTGAGACGGGCCCCCACCGTACCTGGCTCTGCCTGTGGAGCCCCAGCGTCATGCTGTGGACTTTGAGGAAGCGGGGGAGGACTTTTGCTCCTGGGAACTGGCTGTATGCTGCAGCTTTTTCCCTCTACCTCTGCCTCTGGGCAGAAAGGACGCGCCTTTAACCCGCTTGCCCCTATTGGGCCGAAAGGACTGTACCTGATAATACGGTGCTTTCTTTGGTTGTGAGGGAACATGGGGCAAAAATGTAGACTTCCCAGCTGTTGCTGTGGAAACGAGGTCCGAGAGACCATCCCCGAACAATTCCTCACCCTTATAAGGCAGAACTTCCATATGTCGTTTGGAATCTGCATCACCTGTCCACTGCCGAGTCCATAACCCTCTCCTGGCAGAAATGGACATTGCACTAATTTTGGATGCCAGCCGGCAAATATCCCTCTGTGCATCCCTCATGTATAAAAGTGCGTCTTTTATATGCTCTACGTTCAGCAAAATAGTGTCCCTGTCTAGGGTATCTATATTTTCTGACAGGGAATCTGACCACGCAGCAGCAGCGCTGCACATCCAGGCTGAAGCTATAGCCGGTCTCAGTATCACACCTGTGTGTGTATATATAGATTTCAGGATAGCCTCCTGCTTTCTATCAGCAGATTCCTTCAGGGCGGCCGTATCCGGAGACGGTAGTGCCACCTTCTTCGACAAGCGTGTGAGCGCTTTATCCACCCTAGGGGATGTTTCCCAGCGTGACCTATCCTCTGGCGGGAAAGGGTACGCCATTAGTAACCTCTTAGAAATTACCATCTTTTTATCAGGGGAAGCCCACGCTTCTTCACACACTTCATTTAACTCTTCAGATGGAGGAAAAGCTACTGGTAGTTTTTTCTCTCCAAACATTATACCCTTTTTTGTGGTACCGGGGGTAACATCAGAAATGTGCAACACATTTTTCATTGCCTCAATCATGTAACGTGTGGCCCTACTGGAAGTTACATTAGTCTCATCGTCGTCGACACTGGAGTCAGTATCCGTGTCGACATCTGTGTCAACCATCTGAGGTAGCGGGCGTTTTAGAGCCCCTGATGGTTTTTGAGACGCCTGGGCAGGCACAGGCTGAGAAGCCGGCTGTCCCACATTAGGTATGTCGTCAAACCTTTTATGTAAGGAGTCGACACTATCACGTAATTCCTTCCACAGCACCATCCACTCAGGTGTCGACCCCGCAGGGGGTGACATCACATTTACAGGCATCTGCTCCGCCTCCACATAAGCCTCCTCATCAAACATGTCGACACAGCCGTACCGACACACCGCAAACACACAGGGAATGCTCTGACAGAGGACAGGACCCCACAAAGCCCTTTGGGGAGACAGAGAGAGAGTATGCCAGCACACACCAGAGCGCTATATAACACTGGGATCCCACTATCAATGAGTGTTTTCCCTATAGCTGCTTTTTATATATATTACATATATATATATCTATACTGCGCCTAAATTTAGTGCCCCCCCTCTCTTTTTTACCCTTCTGTAGTTTTCTCAGACTGCAGGGGAGAGCCAGGGAGCTTCCTTCCAGCGGAACTGTGAGGGAAAAATGGCGCCAGTGTGCTGAGGGAGAAGCCCCGCCCCCTTTTCGGCGGACTTTCTCCCGCTTTTTCTGTGATACTGGCAGGGGTAATTTTACATCTATATAGCCTCTGGGACTATATATGATGTATATTTTGCCAGCCAAGGTGTTATCTATTGCCCTCACGGCGCCCCCCCCCCAGCGCCCTGCACCCATCAGTGACCGAAGTATGAGGTGTACATGAGGAGCAATGGCGCACAGCTGCAGTGCTGTGCGCTACCTTGGTGAAGACTGAAGTCTTCTGCCGCCGATTTTCCGGACCTTCTTCGTGCTTCTGGCTCTGTAAGGGGGACGGCGGCGCGGCTCCGGGAACGAACACCAAGGTCGGGTCCTGCGGTCGATCCCTCTGGAGCTAATGGTGTCCAGTAGCCTAAGAAGCCCAAACTACCACCTGTTAGGTAGGTTCGCTTCTTCTCCCCTTAGTCCCTCGCTGCAGTGAGTCTGTTGCCAGCAGATCTCACTGAAAATAAAAAACCTAAATATACTTTCTTTCTAGGTGCTCAGGAGAGCCCCTAGTGTGCATCCAGCTCGGCCGGGCACAAGAATCTAACTGAGGTCTGGAGGAGGGTCTTAGTGGGAGGAGCCAGTGCACACCAGTAGTCTAAAGCTTTCTTTGTAGTTGTGCCCAGTCTCCTGCGGAGCCGCTAATCCCCATGGTCCTTACGGAGTCCCCAGCATCCACTTAGGACGTTAGAGAAAAGATTTATTTATTTTTAATCTGTGTAATGGTACATACACCATCCTTGGCAGGGATCAAAACTTAGGGGTCTATTTACTAAGCCTTGGAGAGAGATAAAGTAGATGGAGATAAAGTACAAACCAACAAGCTCCTGTCATTTTTCAAACCCAGCCTGAGACATGGCGGTTAGGAGCTGATTGGCTGGTACTTTATCTCTTTCTAAGGCTTAGTAAACAGACCTCTTAGAGAGATAAAGTACCGACTCCTGTAAATTTTCAAACACAGGCTGTAAAGCGGCAGAAGCCGATTGGGTTGGTGCTTTATCTACTCTATCTCTCCAAGTTTTGATACATCTTCCCCTTGGATCTTACAAGTGAAAGACTTCCAGAGAAATCCATCATGTACAGATTCAAATAAACCAAAACCATTCCTTTATACCACAATGTGCAATAATCCGATCCCTTGTCCATTCTATCTATGCTGGTGTTTAGTCTTGGATATATTGGATAAGCAGATACATATAATTCAAGTGTAAAGTGGCCAGGTCCCTACTGCTGCACCAGTCAATAACAAGGGCAGACGGCTTGCTACGTCATACCTAATGATAGGCGACAGGGACATGAATGTTGGTAGTTTGTCAACAGTCAGAGATCTGCACACTAAAAGTGCGAGTTTTTAGGAGTGGAGATGTTGCCCATAGCAACCAATCAATCAGATTCTACTTAACATTTATCTAACACCTACAAGATTATAGTCAGACTCCTCCACTGGGATTGGCTATTGGCTATGATTGATGTCCCTCTTGCCCAGCTGGCTCCTCCTCCACTTTTATAGTCCTCTCTGCAGCCGGGCAGGTTAGACATCAGTCATTTAACGGGTAGCCAATTCCAGTGAAATGCGTCTCCAGAGATCCACTAATTCTGAAAAAGTGAGTCCCCGGTCCTCAATACCGGGTAAAATATGTTCTATAGTGCATTTTTGCGCATACAGAAACATGCAAGACTATATTGTGACTGCTCCCTTGTCTTTGGGCGCCTACTTTGGACAAGCATTAAATGTTAACAGTCTTGCCTGCAGCACTATATAGCCAGTAATAGTCCCACTGCACAAAAGTGGAAGCAAGGAAGAAGCAACTACACAGTAAATTACATCAGTAGTAGGGAAAGTAATGGAAACACTAACATTATTAAAAGAAAGAGTTGTGGAATCTCTTAAATCAAACAATTTACAGGATCCCAAACAGCATGAATTTATGCTAAACAAATCTTATTGACTTTTTTGACTCAGTGATTAAAATTAATAGATCAAGGGGGGCTGTAGATGTAGCATATCTAGGCTTTAGTAAGGCATTTGATACAGTCCCACACTGCAGATTGCTAAATAAAGTTGAAAGTGTGGGATTGGATTATAAAACAGTTAAATAGATAAGAACCTGGTTGAAGGATAGGAACCAGACAATTATAGTAAATTGAGTATGTAGAGGGAAATATTACCAGTGGAGTACCCCAGGGATCTGTACTTGGACCAGTGCTGTTTGCTGGTGACATTGCAAATGGTATTGAAGGGAAAGTATGCCTTTTTGCAGATGACACAAAGATATGCAACAGGGTAGACCCACCGGGAGGGGTAAAACAATGATTGATGATCTAGGTAGACTTGAGAAATGGTCAAGAACATGGCAACTACAGTTTATAATGCTACAAAAAAGCAAAATCATGCAGTTGGGTCTCAAAAACCCAAAGACTAAAAACAGTATCAAGGGTACTATAGTGGAAACTACTGAGGAGGAAAGGGATCTAGGTGACACTATTTCAGGTGACTTAAAGGCAGGGAAGCAATGCAACAGAGCAATGAGGAAGGGAGAGGAATCAATAACAGGAAATTAAAGAAATAATGCTACTGTATAGGTCATTGGTATGGCCTGGAATATGGTGTCCAGTTCTGGAGACCATATCCCCAGAAGGATTTAAATACATTAGAGAGCATACAAAGAAGGGCAACTAAAATGGTGCATGGTCTACTTCACAAAACTTAACTGGAAAGACTAAAAGATCTTAAAATGTACAGTTTAAAGCACAGAAGGGAAAGGGGGGACACGAAAGAGATTTTCAAATATACCAAGGTTTTAACAAGGTACAAGAGGGAAACATTCTTCAAAGGAAGAGAAGTATCAGAACTCACAGACATACAATGGAATTGGAGGTAGGCAGGTTCAGGGCAAATTTAAGTAAAAATAACTTCACAGAGAGAGTAGTGGATAAGTGGAATAGCCACCCATCAGAGGTGGTAGAGGATAAGACATTGGCAAATGAATATCCTTACAAAGAACTAAGTATCAAATAGGGTTGACGTTACCTAAAAGATAAAAAAAAAAAAAAAAGGAGGCAGACTAGATGGGCCAAGTGGTTCTTATCGGCCATCCGATTCTATGTTTATATTGCTACAGAATAATTATGGAAAAAGCACACTGGGGCACCAAATATTTAGTCAATTCTACTCAAGTTGGTGCATACCAGGTAGAGGTCTGTACTTTTTAGTTGGATGCACTTTCACCTTTGACTAATGTAATACAAAGCTTGATTGCTTTGATGCAATGTGACACCTATCCTTTTTGCAAAACAGAACAAAATATTAACATTAATATTACTGTAGAACTTTAGTTATCATCATTTGGGCCCACAAGCTGTGTAGTACACTATATTCATGTATATGAATGGTGTGTAGTGCAGCCTATTGATTTTTGTGTTTTATGATATACACACAAAGAGTGTGATATATATGCTAGCTATATGTGAGCATATATTGTTTATTATTAAATGTTTTTCATTTCTATATACACGTTTCCCCATTAAGGTAATTTCTGCTATGCTAACACCAGTTTTAGTTCATGTTTTGACATGCACCTATCCTTTTTGTGCCACCTGCCAAGACTTAGACTCTCTGCCATTGGTTGCTATTTTCTCGTGCTTGAGTAATTTTCCCCAAAATATGGCGTTGCACTTGGGGGAGATGTACTAAGCAGTGAAAAGCCCCCGTCACTGGAAAATCACTGCTGCATTCATACACGGTGGGGGAAGCGGTATAGCGCACATAACGTGCGCCGACACCACTTCCCCCCCATATCGACAGTTCATACATTTACCTATAAGTACTATATTTACAATTTTTTTTTGGTCTTGTTGTTGCAGGAATTGGTAATAAGTGGCAGATTAAGCATACAGTCTCAGCTCCTGTGAATCAGAAGTGGTTATATATAGAACAGAACACAGCAGGGCCGCTTACCTTTTCCAAACACCGCACCATGTATCCCATTAATTCTCCAGTCAAAGTTATGACTGCATATTGCATGAACAAATTCATTACTTGTGCCATGGAACAGCATCTCCTCTGCAATCTCACCTATCCGTTTCTTCTTTTTCAGCTGAGCTTTTTTCCTACAAAAAACACAAGTTCATAAAAGGATTTCTATTCAATATCGTGAATAAAAATCCATTTGGGATCTGTAATAATTGCTTCCAATGACCGTATATCTCACTTTTGTTAAAAAGGAAAAAAAATAAGATTTTACTTACCGGTAAATCTATTTCTCGTAGTCCGTAGTGGATGCTGGGGACTCCGTAAGGACCATGGGGAATAGACGGGCTCCCCAGGAGACAGGGCACTTTAAGAAAGAATTAGGACTACTGGTGTGCACTGGCTCCTCCCTCTATGCCCCTCCTCCAGACCTCAGTTAAGGAAACTGTGCCCGGAAGAGCTGACATTACAAGGAAAGGATTTTGGAATCCAGGGTAAGACTCATAGCAGCCACACCAATCACACCGTATAACTCGTGATAAACTTACCCAGTTAACAGTATGAACAACAGAGCATCAGACCAACCTGATGCAACCATAACATAACCCTTATGTAAGCAATAACTATTTACAAGCATTGCAGAAGAAGTCCGCATTTGGGACAGGCGCCCAGCATCCACTACGGACTATGAGAAATAGATTTACCGGTAAGTAAAATCTTATTTTCTCTAACGTCCTAGTGGATGCTGGGGACTCCGTAAGGACCATGGGGATTATACCAAAGCTCCCAAACGGGCGGGAGAGTGCGGATGACTCTGCAGCACCGAATGAGCAAACACAAGGTCCTCCTCAGCCAGGGTATCAAACTTGTAGAATTTTGCAAAAGTGTTTGAACCCGACCAAGTAGCTGCTCGGCAAAGCTGTAATGCCGAGACCCCTCGGGCAGCCGCCCAAGAAGAGCCCACCTTCCTTGTGGAATGGGCTTTTACTGATTTTGGAGGCGGCAATCCAGCCGCAGAATGAGCCTGCTGAATCGTGTTACAGATCCAGCGAGCAATAGTTTGCTTTGAAGCCAGAGCACCCAGCTTGTTGGATGCATACAGGATAAACAGCGACTCAGTTTTCCTGACTCCAGCCGTTCTGGCTACATAAACCTTCAAAGCCCTGACTACCTCTAGTAATTTGGCATCCTCCAAGTCACGAGTAGCCGCAGGCACCCCAATAGGTTGGTTCAAATGAAAAGATGACACCACTTTTGGCAGAAATTGCGGACGAGTCCGTAATTCTGCCCTGTCCATATGGAAAACCAGATAGGGGCTTTTATGTGACAAAGCCGCCAATTCTGACACACGCCTAGCCAAAGATAAGGCCAACAGCATGACCACCTTCCACTTGAGATAATTTAACTCCACGGTTTTAAGTGGCTCAAACCAGTGTGATTTCAGGAAACTCAACACCACGTTAAGATCCCAAGGTGCCACTGGTGGCACAAAAGGGGCTGAATATGCAGCACTCCCTTTACAAACGTCTGAACTCCAGGAAGAGAAGCCAGTTCCTTTTGAAAGAAAATGGATAGGGCTGAAATCTGGACCTTAATGGACCCCAATTTTAAGCCCAAAGTCACTCCCGACTGTAGGAAGTGAAGGAAACGGCCCAGCTGGAATTCCTCTGTAGGGGCATTCCTGGCCTCACACCAAGCAACATATTTTCGCCATATACGGTGATAATGCTTAGCCGTCACGACCTTCCTAGCCTTTATTAGCGTAAGAATAACCTCATCCGGAATGCCTTTTTCTGCTAAGATCCGGCGTTCAACCGCCATGCCGTCAAACGCAGCCGCGGTAAGTCTTGGAACAGACAGGGCCCCTGTTGCAACAGATCCTGTCTGAGAGGCAGAGGCCATGGGTCCACTGTGAGCATTTCTTGCAGTTCCGGATACCAAGTCCTTCTTGGCCAATCCGGAACAATGAATATTGTTCTCACTCCTCTTTTCCTTACGAATCTCAGCACCTTGGGTATGAGAGGAAGAGGAGGACACACATAAACCGACTGGAACACCCACGGTGTCACTAGTGCGTCCACAGCTATCGTCTGAGGGTCTCTTGACCTGGCGCAATACATTTGTAGCTTTTTGTTGAGGCGGGATGCCATCATGTCCACCTGTGGCAGTTCCCAACGACTTGTAATCTGTGTGAAAACTTCTTGATGAAGTCCCCACTCTCCCGGGTGGAGGTTGTGCCTGCTGAGGAAGTCTGCTTCCCAGTTGTCCACTCCCGGAATGAACACTGCTGACAGTGCTTTTACGTGATTCCCCGCCCCGCGAAGAATTCTGGTGGCTTCCTGTTAGGATCTCCTGCTCTGTGCTGCCACGTCGCCATGGCAACCGGGAGGCAAGTGTTAGCGAAGTAACCTGAGCGCAGCTGATACTCCGGTCCGGGTTTTTACTGTGTAGTGGTTACAGGCTCTGTGCACGGCAGGGAATCCGGCGCTGGTTTTGTGCTCACAGTCTGTGAGGTCTGAGTGGGGCGTGGACAGCACCTGCTATATAAACCATCCTCTCAGGCTAGGCAAATGCTGCTGAATCTTTGTTTGTTAGTCAGTTCCAGAGAGTTAGCTAGTACTGTGTGACTTTGTATTTACTTGTTGCTTACTGCGAATAGGCCTTGGGATTCGGTACTTCATTCTGCCAATCCGGACCTAGCAGTAAGACTGGAGTCAGTTGTTTGACCTGCTGGGGTTCTTTTGCTATTCTGTGAACCCAGCAGGTTTGCGGCTGTACTCTCAGACCTGCTTGCTTAATCCTCCCTCACTGTGCAGGGCGTCCAGGTGTCAGTTTAGTAGCAGTAAGCTGAACCTGTGCCCTGCAAGTGGGGGTTAGGATTGTGGATACTCTCCTTGTGTCTATATTTCTATCTCTGACCAAGGAGTTTATTCCCACACCCGTTGGTAACCCTTTGGGGGTTTTTCTGTTGCTCTTAGCAACATAATTTCAGGTGCTCCACATGTTAAATCACTACACCTCGCTTCATTGTCCGCTCTATTCCATCTGAGCATTCCTGACACTAGGGAGACACCCAATTCCTGAGCCTTTGGGCTTCTCCGTTCACTTTTTGTGTTTTAGTTATTCCATCACCTCCTGTGTATGTTATGTTATACTGTCTGTGAGTTCGTTTGCTTCGCTTCCCTCTCTGTTCATACACCGGTATACTCCTGTTAGCACTGGTGTGCGTAACATATTCAGCAGCCCTACTCCTGTTGAAATTTTGTGGGAATATGGAGCATACCCCTCAAAATACTTTGCAACAGGTGGTCGATCAGGTGCAGGTCCTGACTCGGCAATTTAATGAGATGTCCATTAAAATGAACACCCCGCAGGCCGCTAGCGGAGCTCCCGCAGCAGCAGCGGCAAGTTCAGGGGTTAAGGAGCCGAAAGTAAATCTCCCGGATCGTTTTTCTGGAGATCACTCGCCGTTTTTTTGTTTCAAGGAGAGCTGTAAGCTATATTTCAGGCTTAGGCCCCAGTCTTCTGGGTCGGAGATTCAGCGGGTGGGCATGGTGATTTCCTTGCTACAAGGAGACCCACAGGTCTGGGCATATGGGTTACAGCCTGACTGTCCGTCGCTTAAAAGTGTTGATGCTTTTTTTACGGCACTGGGCATTTTGTATGATGACCCTGACAAGATGGCTTCAGCCGAGGCTCAGATTGCGGTTCTTAAGCAAGGGCGACGGCCAGCTGAGGTTTATAGTACAGAGTTTCGGAGGTTGGCTCATGATACCCAGTGGAATGACCCAGCCCTGAGAAACCAGTACCGAAGGGGCCTTTCTGACCAGATAAAGGACCAACTGGTACAATATCCCTCGCCTGATAGCTTAGATCAGCTCATGCAGTTATCCATCCGGGTGGATAGACGGCTGAGAGAGCGTAGGCTTGAAAGGGAGACCGCAGTTTCCTTTTTTCCCAAGGGAACCTCAGACTCTGAGGAATATTCCGAGGAGCCTATGCAGATTGGGGCTACCCACCTCTCCTCGCGTGAGAAGACGCGGAGGAGACAGCAGGGTTTGTGTTTGTACTGTGGGAATAAAGGTCATGTTGTAGTATCATGCCCAGAAAAACCGGAAAACTTCAGGGCCTGAGGGTGATGGGAAATATCCTGTCAGGCCAGAAGTCAGAATTTCCCAAAAAGACTTTTCTCATTCCGGTGACTTTGGAGATCCTCGGTCAAGCTGTCAAGACTGAGGCCTTTGTTGACAGTGGGGCCGATGGGGTTTTCATGGACCGTCAATTCGCCCTGGAACACTCTGTTCCCTCAGTACCTTTGGCATCAGAGATTGAGATCTGTGGGTTAAACGGGGAACCATTGTCCCAGGGTAAAATTACCTCCTGCACCAGCCAAATTCCTTTGTTTATTGGAGCCACACACTCTGAAAAATTGTCTTTTTATGTGACTGTCTGTTCTTTTGCCCCATTGGTTTTGGGGTTACCCTGGTTAAGGGCCCATAACCCTCAATTTGACTGGGTCTCTGGGGAGATTCTTAGTTGGGGTAGTGATTGTTTCAGGAGTTGCTTGAGCCTTCCAGTCAGGCTCTCGCAGCTAAGTTTGCCAGGATTGCCAGGATGTTATGCAGATTTTGCGGATGTGTTCTCCAAAAAAGTTGCGGAGGTACTACCTCCCCATCGCCCCTATGACTGTGCCATTGATTTGTTGCCGGATGCTAAGCTTCCCAAGAGCAGGTTGTACTCCCTGTCACGTCCTGAGACTCAGGCTATGGCAGAGTACATTCAGGAGAACTTGGCTAAGGGATTTATCAGACCCTCACAGTCCCCAGTTGGGTCGGGGTTCTTCTTCGTGGGTAAAAAGGACGGTTCGTTGCGACCCTGCATCGACTTCAGGGAATTGAACCGTATCACGATTAAAAACTCGTACCCACTGCCTCTCATTTCGGTTTTGTTTGACCAGCTTCGTACTGCCACCATTTTTTCTAAGATTGACCTACGCGGTGTTTACAATCTAATCCGAATAAGAGAGGGGGATGAATGGAAGACTGCCTTTAATACCCACTCAGGGCATTATGAATATTTGGTGATGCCTTTTGGGCTCTCTAATGCCCCGGCAGTCTTCCAGGAATTCATGAACGATGTGCTCAGGGAATATTTGGATAGATTCTTAGTTGTTTATCTAGATGACATCCTAATCTTCTCTCATTCCCTGGAGGAACATCGGAAGCATGTACGCTTAGTCCTCCAGAAACTCAGAGACCACCAGCTTGGGGCGAAGCTGGAGAAGTGCGAGTTTGAAGTCCAGCAAATCGCATTTCTAGGGTATATTATCTCCTCAGAAGGTTTCCAAATGGAGGGTTCTAAGGTACAGGCAGTCCCGGATTGGGTGCAGCCCACTAGTTTGAAGGCGCTTCAGCGTTTTCTGGGCTTTGCAAATTTTTATAGACGGTTTATCGCTGGATTTTCGTCTATAGTGGCCCCCTTGGTGGCACTCACTAAGAAAGGGGCGGATGTTGCTCACTGGTCTTGTGAGGCCAAAGCGGCCTTTGCCCGTCTCAAAAGGGCATTTGTCTCGGCCAAGGTGCTGCGACACCCAGATCCAGAGCGTCCTTTTGTGGTAGAAGTGGATGCCTCTGAGATAGGTATTGGGGCAGTGCTCTCTCAGATGGGGGTGTCTGATAATCGCCTTCATCCCTGTGCTTACTTTTCCCGTAAATTTTCGTCTGCCGAGATGAATTATGATGTGGGTAACCGGGAATTGTTGGCTATAAAGGATGCACTCGGGGAGTGGAGACACTGGCTTGAGGGGGCTAAGTTTGTGGTCTCAATTCTCACCGACCATAAGAATCTGGCATATTTAGAGTCAGCGAAGCGGCTCAATGCCAGGCAGGCACGATGGGCTTTGTTTTTTGCTCGCTTTAATTTTTTGATAACATATCGCCCTGGGTCAAAAAACATCAAGGCTGATGCGCTCTCGCGGAGTTTTGCTCCAGTTCAAGAGACCACGAGGAGCCATTGCCCATTGTGTCCCCATCATGTATTAAAGTGGGCATTACCCAGGACCTCTTGTCATTAGTCCTTAGAGCACAGGAGCAGGCTCCTCCAGACCTTCCGGTAGGTCTCTTGTTTGTGCCTCCTAGGTTAAGACAGCGAGTGTTCCTGGAATTCCATGCCAAGAGGTCGGCAGGGCATCCGGGTATTGCCAGAACTCGGGAGTTGCTGTCTAGGGCGGTGTGGTGGCCCTCGGTGGCTAGGGATGTGGATCAGTGGGTTCAGGCATGTGACGTTTGTGCCCGAAATAAAACTCCTAGAGGGGTTCCTGTCGGCCCATTACATCCACTCTCTATTCCGTCTAAGCCATGGACCCACATTTCCATGGATTTTGTGGTGGACTTGCCCAAATCCTCGGGGATGACAGCCATTTGGGTTGTCGTTGACAGGTTTTCGTAGATGGCGCATTTCGTTCCACTGGTTGGGTTGCCATCGGCCAGACGCCTGTCTGAGTTATTTATGCAGCATGTTGTGCGCCTCCACGGGTTGCCACTTGATGTGGTCTCTGACCGTGGATCCCAGTTTGTGGCCAAATTCTGGAGGGCATTTTGTTCTGATCTCCAGATTTCTGTGAGCTTGTCGTCAGGCTACCATCCACAGTCTAATGGGCAGACTGAGAGGGTGAACCAGTCCTTGGAGCAGTTCCTCAGGTGTTATGTCTCCAAGTGTCATACTGACTGGGTTGCTCATCTGTCCATGGCGGAGTTTGCCTATAACAACGCGGCTCACTCTGCTACAGGGATCTCTCCCTTCCTTTGTGTGTATGGGCATCATCCTAAGGCCAATTTTTTTGACCCCCTGGATTCCACGCCTGGTGGTTCCTCTGTTGTTTCGGTCCTTAGGGGTATTTGGAGGAAAGTGAAGAAAGCCCTTGTGTCTGTGTCATTAGTGACCAATAGGGTTTTTGATAAGCGGAGAAGACCCTGCAGCTTCAAATTAGGAGACTTCGTCTGGTTGTCCACCAAGAATTTGAAGTTGAGACAGCCATCTCATAAGTTAGGCCCCCGGTTCATCGGCCCTTATAAGATCACCAGGGTTATCAATCCGGTGGCATTTCAGTTAGATCTGCCCCGTTCATTGGGTATCAATGAAACATTTCATTGTTCCCTTTTAAAACTGGCGGTTAGTAATCCTTCTTCCAGTGGAAGACCTTCTCCTCTTCTGATACGGGGTCAGAGGGAGTTTGTGGTTGAAAGGGTTCTTGACTCCAAGATGGTACGGGGTCGGCTGTCATTTTTGGTGCACTGGAAGGGGTATGGCCCGGAGGAGCGGTCGTGGGTGCGCAGTTGTGATCTTCATGCCCCCAGACTGATACGCTCTTTCTTCTCGCAGTTCCCCGATAAACCCGGTGGTAGGGGTTCTTTGACCCCTCGTCAGAGGGGGGGTACTGTTAGGATCTCCTGCTCTGTGCTGCCACGTCGCCATGGCAACCGGGAGGCAAGTGTTAGCGAAGTAACCTGAGCGCAGCTGATACTCCGGTCCGGGTTTTTACTGTGTAGTGGTTACAGGCTCTGTGCACGGCAGGGAATCCGGCGCTGGTTTTGTGCTCACAGTCTGTGAGGTCTGAGTGGGGCGTGGACAGCACCTGCTATATAAACCATCCTCTCAGGCTAGGCAAATGCTGCTGAATCTTTATTTGTTAGTCAGTTCCAGAGAGTTAGCTAGTACTGTGTGACTTTGTATTTACTTGTTGCTTACTGCTAATAGGCCTTGGGATTCGGTACTTCATTCTGCCAATCCGGACCTAGCAGTTAGACTGGAGTCAGTTGTTTGACCTGCTGGGGTTCTTTTGCTATTCTGTGAACCCAGCAGGTTTGCGGCTGTACTCTCAGACCTGCTTGCTTAATCCTCCCTCACTGTGCAGGGCGTCCAGGTGTCAGTTTAGTGGCAGTAAGCTGAACCTGTGCCCTGCAAGTGGGGGTTAGGATTGTGGATACTCTCCTTGTGTCTATATTTCTATCTCAGACCAAGGAGTTTATTCCCACACCCGTTGGTAACCCTTTGGGGTTTTTTCTGTTGCTCTTAGCAACATCATTTCAGGTGCTCCACATGTTAAATCACTACACCTCGCTTCATTGTCCGCTCTATTCCATCTGAGCATTCCTGACACTAGGGAGACACCCAATTCCTGAGCCTTTGGGCTTCTCCGTTCACTTTGTGTTTATTAGTTATTCCATCACCTCCTGTGTATGTTATGTTATACTGTCTGTGAGTTCGTTTGCTTCGCTTCCCTCTCTGTTCATACACCGGTATACTCCTGTTAGCACTGGTGTGCGTAACACTTCCGCCATCGCTACCCTGCTCCTTGTGCCGCCTTGGCGGTTTACATGAGCCACTGCGGTGATGTTGTCTGCCTGAATCAGCACCGGTTGGTTGCGAAGCAGGGTCTCCGCTTGACTTAGGCCGTTGTATATGGCCCTTAGTTCCAGGATATTGATTTGCAGACAAGTCTCCTGACTTGACCACAGACCCTGGAAATTTCTTCCCTGCGTGACTGCCCCCCACCCTCGGAGGCTTGCATCCGTGGTCACCAGGACCCAGTCCTGAATGCCGGACCTGCGACCCTCGATAAGGTGAGCACTCTGCAGCCACCACAGAAGAGACACCCTGGCCCTGGGGGATAGGGTGATCAGCCGCTGCATCTGAAGATGCGATCCGGACCACCTGTCCAACAGATCCCACTGAAAGGTCCTCGCATGGAACCTGCCGAAGGGAATGGCTTCGTATGACGCCACCATCCTTCCCAGGACTCGCGTGCATTGATGCACCGACACCTGTTTTGGTTTTAAGAGGCCTCTGACCAGAGTCACGAGCTCCTGAGCCTTCTCCGCCGGGAGAAAAACCTTCTTCTGGTCTGTGTCCAGAATCATGCCCAGGAAGGGCAGACGCGTCGTAGGAATCAGCTGCGACTTTGGAATATTCAGAATCCAGACGTGTTGTTGCAACACTTCCCGAGAGTGTGCTACGCTGATCAGCAACTGCTCTCTGGACCTCGCCTTTATGAGGAGATCGTCCAAGTATGGGATAATTGTGACTCCCTGCTTTCGCAGAAGCACCATCATTTCTGCCATTACCTTGGTAAATATTCTCGGTGCCGTGGACAGACCAAACGGCAACGTCTGGAATGGGAAATGACAATCCTGTACCACAAATCTGAGGTACGCCTGATGAGGTGGATAAATGGGGACATGAAGGTATGCATCCTTTATGTCCAGAGACACCATAAAATCCCCCCCTTCCAGGCTTGCGATGACCGCTCTGAGCGATTCCATCTTGAACTTAAACCTTTTCAGGTATATGTTAAGGGATTTTAAATTCAATATGGGTCTGACCGAACCGTCCGGTTTCGGTACTACAAACATGGTCGAACAATAACCCTTTCCTTGTTGAAGGAGGGGAACCTTGACCACCACCTGCTGAAGATACAATTTGTGAATTGCAGTTAACACTGTTTCCCTCTCGTGGGGGGAAGCCGGCAGGGCCGTCGGTGAGTGGGCATCTTCTCAAAGTCCAGCTTGCATCCCTGAGACACAATATCTATTGCCCAGGGATCTAACAGGGAGTGAACCCACTTGTGGCTGAACTTACGTAGGCGTGCCCCCACCGGGCCTAGCTCCGCCTGTGGATCCCCAGCGACATGCGGTGGATTTTTGTAGAGACCGGGGAGGACTTCTGTTCCTGGGACCTAGCTGTGTTGTGCAGCTTCTTTCCTCTGCCCCCGCCTCTGGCAAGAAAGGACGCCCCTCGGACTTTCTTGTTTCTTTGTTCTAAAGGCTGCATTTGATAATGTGGTGCTTTCCTAGGCTGTGCAGGAATATAAGGCAAAACATCAGAATTACCAGCTATAGCTGTGGAGACCAGGTCCGAGAACCCTTCTCCACACAATCCTCAGCCTTCCATATGCCTCTTAAGTCGGCATCATCTGTCCATTGCATATTCTACAGGACACGTCAAGCAGAAATCGACATAGCTTTGTCTCTAGGACCCAGTATACTCATGTCTCTTTGGGCATGTTTTATATATATATATATATATAAATCTCTTAAGACAGCATTTTTTTATATATATATATATATATATATATATAGAGAGAGAAAGGCAGGGGTCCGGCACAGCCACTTGAAATAGGTATAACATTGGGTGCCCTCACAATGAATGGATAAAAAAGACTAGCGGTGCGGCACTCCAATGATTGACACAGAGAGTAAGGTGTAATGACAACGTTTCAATGCCCGTATTTATTGTGGCATTTTCGTCAGGATATACATATAAAAAGTGAAACATACCTTATATAAGGACCATCACCATGTGAGAACGCCAGCCGGCGCGGCGGGACCACCCACCCGTCCGACTCAGCGGGGATTACGTCATGGTGCACTGAAAAGACGCGTATGACTGTGAGTGAATGGAAAACCCGTCACCATGACAACAAAGATATACAATGCACGCATAGACATAAACACATCTCGCAAATACAGTAAATACCATATCCTTAGTAGATTAGTATATACTTAACAGGCCAAACAAGGGAACTGCATAAAAATATCAATACTAAGAACCAAACAAAACAAAAAAGGGACGAAAAAACCATGAATGGGGAAACTCTAATCAAAATAACAATCTGTGAGACAAGAACGGATATAGATATTTAAGTAGAGGCCAAAGTTGCAATACCGGACTGTTCATTAAGGCCACCAGGGACTAGAGTACCTAAACGGTAAATCCAGCGTGCCTCACAGTGTAACAATTTAAGCCCACGATTCCCACCCCTTAGGGATAATGGTATATGGTCGATCATCCTATACTTGAGTGTGGTCAGATTATGTGATGCTAAGGCGAAATGTCTCGCCACAGGTTGGTCGCTACTGACAGAAATTAAAGCAGCTTTGATAGCTGAACGATGAGCTGCCATCCGCTCCTTGAATGAGCGTTCGGTTTTGCCTATGTAAGACAAGCCACATGGGCAGATAATTTGGTAAACAACAAATGTCGAATTGCACGTGAGTCTGTGTCTAATGTATAATTTTTTGCCAGTATGGGGATGGTAAAAGGTGTCACCAGGAATAAGAAATTTGCACGTAACACAAGTGCAGCGTATGCATCCCATTTTACCTCTATAAATACTGGGAACAGGTTCTGTAATATCCGCTTTGACTAGAATGTCACGGATATTACGGCCACGTTTATAACATGACATAAGGTGAGTATTAGACAAATTACAGTCAGGGTCTGATGTGACAATTGGCCACAGTTTTTTGGAAATTTTATTAATGGGGCCACTGGCTGTAGTAAATTGAGTGACCCAAGGGAGGACATTTTTATTGTCACAGGGTTTAGGTTCCAATAATGTTTGTCTATGCATATTAAGTGCCTTGTTTTTAGAAAGAAGTAGCTGATCATAATCATAACCCCTGTCAAGAAACTTTTTCATTAGGGTATTCATTTGGAGTTCTGCTTGTTGGATGTCTGATGTAATGCGTCTCACACGGATAAATTGGGAATACGGCAGACCTGCAATAAGAGGTCTGGGGTGACAGCTATTATAGGCCAGTAAATTATTACGGTCCGTGGGTTTGCTAAACAAGCTCGTTGACACATAACCCTCCTGTAAATGTATAGAAACATCAAGGTAATGGATTTCAGTAGAACTACAAGAGAACGTAAACTTTACAGGACTAGGGCCTAAATTATGTTGGTTAATGTGGTCAATCAGATCAGAACTATCGCCCTTCCAGAAGATCAACAGATCATCGATGTAACGGCAGAAAAAAATAATCCTATCAGCAATTAATTCATCTGAAAAAAATACTGATTTTTCAACATCAAACATGAAAATATTAGCGTATGAGGGGGCCACCGCCGCCCCCATCGCACAACCAATTAGCTGTAAATAAAAAGCTCCATTGTATAGAAAGAAATTCCTAGTCAAAATAAATTTGAGTAACATAATCACAAATTCCACATCAGGGCCATTATAGGATATCTGATTTTCTAAAAAACGGCTTACTGAAGATAAACCTAAATCATGGGGAATAACAGTGTATAAATTAGTAACATCGATAGTAAACATTGTCACATCTGGATCTAGTTTTGGAAGTTCACATAATTTCACAAGGAGAGATGTAGTATCAAGCAGATATCTCGGATGTTGTCTAATAAATGGTTGAAGTAGACTGTCAATGTATACAGATGCAGGCTGGGATAGACCACCACGGGCAGCAATAATGGGTCTCCCCGGGGGATCAACAATGGATTTGTGAATCTTTGGGGTAGTATAGAATAGTGGGACGATGGGAAAAGATGGTAAAAGTGCTTTAGAAAGTGCCTCAGGGATAATACCATGGTCCAAAGCACTTTTAAGGATAGTGGCAAGTTCTGTTCTAAAGATGACTGACGGATCTTGTGGAAGTAGGCGATAGGTGGAAGAATCATTCAGATGAATATCAACTTGGGCTTTGTATTTATCCAGATCCTGGATTACTAGGGCACCCCCCTTGTCGGCTGGGCGGAAAATCAATGATTTGTTGTTAGATAGATTGTCCAATGCTAATTGTTCAGCTTTAGATAAATTATAGCGACACGGAGGTAAAGTCGACACAGACGACTGGACTTCATCATTAAGAAGGCGTATAAATGTCTTAATGGAAGGGTTGAACGATTGAGGTTCAAACGTGCTTCTAGGAGTAAGTTTCATCAATTGTGGAGGAATTTCAACAGCTGGTATCTCCTGTGAAGAAGATGGAGCAGCAGGTGGCCGTTTATGATAGAATTCTTTGAGCTTCAGCAGTCGGTGTAATTTATGTTGTTCAACATTCCATTCAAGTGAATTAAATTTTTGCGTCGGAACAAATGATAGTCCCTTAGCTAAGACCTCAGTCTCAGTAGTTGTTAGGTCATATGAAGATAAATTGACAATTAGGTTTTGTTGGAGGTCGTTTTTTTTGCGCGACCCCTGCCTTTTGTTTTGGCCGCCCCTTCTGGTGTATTTTCTACGTCGCGGATGTATTGTGCTCTCGTAGTCACCCCTAAAGGGTCCAGTTGGCCACGTTTTCTGCCACGAGGGGCACGTCGATCGTTGTCACTTGCTGAAGAATTAAACTCCGTGGAGGAGTCCTGATGGTCGTCCTGTCGTCTGTTACGCCTAAAAAAAGGTTTACGGTAATCATGGCCTCTAGCTGGATAGGTCCACTGGTAAACCGTATTATTTTCATAGTCTGCTTCAACTTTGGATAATTTGTTCTTTTTGAATTTGTTCAGATCTCGTTTGTAGGTCTGTAGTTGGGTGTTAAGTTTGGTGTACCATTCACTATCGGTATCACTGGTAAAGCTGGGTATTATGGATTATCTCAAATGCATCAATTTTCTCCTTAATATTTGCAACCTCTTTAGTGGAAAACTCAATGATCAGTAACATAAGATCAAAGGAACATTTGTTAGTTATTGATATCCACTTTCTGCAAAAAGCGGGATCATGCTTCCCAATTGTGGGGCCATTACGGACACGTAGGCCCCTAGGGAGTTTTTTCGCTCTATAATAGTCGCTTAAGGATAATGCATGATAATAGTAATCAATCTCACGCCTCTTTTTTGCACACATTGTTACATACCATCTTGCTATCTTTTTTGCCATGGCTGAGTTTAACTCTGATCCACAACCTAGTGGTCATGCACTTACCACTTACCCGATTGGAGATACCTATTCTTATTCTGAAGCAGAAGCTGACACCATTCTAGTCACTGGTGGCCTCACTGAACAAGCTGAGGCCTTACCCCTTGATGATGTATATCGTGAATTATTAAGGCTAAAGAGGCGTGAGATTGATTACTATTATCATGCATTATCCTTAAGCGACTATTATAGAGCGAAAAAACTCCCTAGGGGCCTACGTGTCCGTAATGGCCCCACAATTGGGAAGCATGATCCCGCTTTTTGCAGAAAGTGGATATCAATAACTAACAAATGTTCCTTTGATCTTATGTTACTGATCATTGAGTTTTCCACTAAAGAGGTTGCAAATATTAAGGAGAAAATTGATGCATTTGAGATAATCCATAAGCCCAGCCTTACCAGTGATACCGATAGTGAATGGTACACCAAACTTAACACCCAACTACAGACCTACAAACGAGATCTGATCAAATTCAAAAAGAACAAATTATCCAAAGTTGAAGCAGACTATGAAAATAATACGGTTTACCAGTGGACCTATCCAGCTAGAGGCCATGATTACCGTAAACCTTTTTTTAGGCGTAACAGACGACAGGACGACCATCAGGACTCCTCCACGGAGTTTAATTCTTCAGCAAGTGACAACGATCGACGTGCCCCTCGTGGCAGAAAACGTGGCCAACTGGACCCTTTAGGGGTGACTACGAGAGCACAATACATCCGCGACGTAGAAAATACACCAGAAGGGGCGGCCAAAACAAAAGGCAGGGGTCGTGCAAAAAAAACGACCTCCAACAAAACCTAATTGTCAATTTATCTTCATATGACCTAACAACTACTGAGACTGAGGTCTTAGCTAAGGGACTATCATTTGTTCCGACGCAAAAATTTAATTCACTTGAATGGAATGTTGAACAACATAAATTACACCGACTGCTGAAGCTCAAAGAATTCTATCATAAACGGCCACCTGCCGCTCCATCTTCTTCACAGGAGATACCAGCTGTTGAAATTCCTCCACAATTGATGAAACTTACTCCTAGAAGCACGTTTGAACCTCAATCGTTCAACCCTTCCATTAAGACATTTATACGCCTTCTTAATGATGAAGTCCAGTCGTCTGTGTCGACTTTACCTCCGTGTCGCTATAATTTATCTAAAGCTGAACAATTAGCATTGGACAATCTATCTAACAACAAATCATTGATTTTCCGCCCAGCCGACAAGGGGGGTGCCCTAGTAATCCAGGATCTGGATAAATACAAAGCCCAAGTTGATATTCATCTGAATGATTCTTCCACCTATCGCCTACTTCCACAAGATCCGTCAGTCATCTTTAGAACAGAACTTGCCACTATCCTTAAAAGTGCTTTGGACCATGGTATTATCCCTGAGGCACTTTCTAAAGCACTTTTACCATCTTTTCCCATCGTCCCACTATTCTATACTACCCCAAAGATTCACAAATCCATTGTTGATCCCCCGGGGAGACCCATTATTGCTGCCCGTGGTGGTCTATCCCAGCCTGCATCTGTATACATTGACAGTCTACTTCAACCATTTATTAGACAACATCCGAGATATCTGCTTGATACTACATCTCTCCTTGTGAAATTATGTGAACTTCCAAAGCTAGATCCAGATGTGACAATGTTTACTATCGATGTTACTAATTTATACACTGTTATTCCCCATGATTTAGGTTTATCTTCAGTAAGCCGTTTTTTTAGAAAATCAGATATCCTATAATGGCCCTGATGTGGAATTTGTGATTATGTTACTCAAATTTATTTTGACTAGGAATTTCTTTCTATACAATGGAGCTTTTTATTTACAGCTAATTGGTTGTGCGATGGGGGCGGCGGTGGCCCCCTCATACGCTAATATTTTCATGTTTGATGTTGAAAAATCAGTATTTTTTTCAGATGAATTAATTGCTGATAGGATTATTTTTTTCTGCCGTTACATCGATGATCTGTTGATCTTCTGGAAGGGCGATAGTTCTGATCTGATTGACCACATTAACCAACATAATTTAGGCCCTAGTCCTGTAAAGTTTACGTTCTCTTGTAGTTCTACTGAAATCCATTACCTTGATGTTTCTATACATTTACAGGAGGGTTATGTGTCAACGAGCTTGTTTAGCAAACCCACGGACCGTAATAATTTACTGGCCTATAATAGCTGTCACCCCAGACCTCTTATTGCAGGTCTGCCGTATTCCCAATTTATCCGTGTGAGACGCATTACATCAGACATCCAACAAGCAGAACTCCAAATGAATACCCTAATGAAAAAGTTTCTTGACAGGGGTTATGATTATGATCAGCTACTTCTTTCTAAAAACAAGGCACTTAATATGCATAGACAAACATTATTGGAACCTAAACCCTGTGACAATAAAAATGTCCTCCCTTGGGTCACTCAATTTACTACAGCCAGTGGCCCCATTAATAAAATTTCCAAAAAACTGTGGCCAATTGTCACATCAGACCCTGACTGTAATTTGTCTAATACTCACCTTATGTCATGTTATAAACGTGGCCGTAATATCCGTGACATTCTAGTCAAAGCGGATATTACAGAACCTGTTCCCAGTATTTATAGAGGTAAAATGGGATGCATATGCTGCACTTGTGTTACGTGCAAATTTCTTATTCCTGGTGACACCTTTTACCATCCCCATACTGGCAAAAAATTATACATTAGACACAGACTCACGTGCAATTCGACATTTGTTGTTTACCAAATTATCTGCCCATGTGGCTTGTCTTACATAGGCAAAACCGAACGCTCATTCAAGGAGCGGATGGCAGCTCATCGTTCAGCTATCAAAGCTGCTTTAATTTCTGTCAGTAGCGACCAACCTGTGGCGAGACATTTCGCCTTAGCATCACATAATCTGACCACACTCAAGTATAGGATGATCGACCATATACCATTATCCCTAAGGGGTGGGAATCGTGGGCTTAAATTGTTACACTGTGAGGCACGCTGGATTTACCGTTTAGGTACTCTAGTCCCTGGTGGCCTTAATGAACAGTCCGGTATTGCAACTTTGGCCTCTACTTAAATATCTATATCCGTTCTTGTCTCACAGATTGTTATTTTGATTAGAGTTTCCCCATTCATGGTTTTTTCGTCCCTTTTTTGTTTTGTTTGGTTCTTAGTATTGATATTTTTATGCAGTTCCCTTGTTTGGCCTGTTAAGTATATACTAATCTACTAAGGATATGGTATTTACTGTATTTGCGAGATGTGTTTATGTCTATGCGTGCATTGTATATCTTTGTTGTCATGGTGACGGGTTTTCCATTCACTCACAGTCATACGCGTCTTTTCAGTGCGCCATGACGTAATCCCCGCTGAGTCGGACGGGTGGGTGGTCCCGCCGCGCCGGCTGGCGTTCTCACATGGTGATGGTCCTTATATAAGGTATGTTTCACTTTTTATATGTATATCCTGACGAAAATGCCACAATAAATACGGGCATTGAAACGTTGTCATTACACCTTACTCTCTGTGTCAATCATTGGAGTGCCGCACCGCTAGTCTTTTTTATATATATATATATATATATATATATATATATATATATATATATATATATATATATATATATATATATATATATATATATATATATATATATATACACACACACACACAGGTTGAGTCTCCCTTATCCAAAATGCTTGGGACCAGAGGTATTTTGGATATGGGATTTTTCCGTATCTTGGAATAATTGCATACCATAATGAGATATCATGGTGAAGGGACCTAAATCTAAGTACAGAATGCATTTATGTTACATATACACCCTATACACACAGCCTGAAGGTAATTTTAGCCAATATTTTTTATAACTTTGTTCATTAAACAAAGTGTGTCTACATTTACACAATTAATTTATGTTTCATATACACCTTATACACACAGCCTGAAGGTCATTTAATACAATATTTTTAATAACTTTGTGTATTAAACAAAGTTTGCGTACAATGAGCCATCAAAAAACAAAGGTTTCACTATCTCACTCTCACTCAAAAAAGTCCGTATTTCGGAATATTCCGTATTTCGGAATATTTGGATATGGGATACTCAACCTGTATGTATATATTATATATACATATATATATATATATATATATATATATATATATATATATATATATATACATATACATATATCTATATATATCTACATACTAGGGTCTCAATCTCTGCTGATAAGGTACCTGTCCACGCTGCCCCAGTGCTATAAACCCATGCCGACACAATCGCCGGTCTGAGTAGTGTACCAGAATGTGCACGCTATCTGCAGGATCCCTGAGAATAGCTGTTACGACAGGTTACCTTTTGGGCAAACGTGGCACCCTAGGGGAAGATTCCCATCGTATCCTGGCCCTAGTGGGGAAAGGATACTGCCTGAGAATTCTTTCTGGGACACTGCAGTCTCTTGTCTGGAGATTCCCGCTCTTTTTCCTCATGAAAGGAGGGAAATTTACCTCAGCTTTCTTCCCCTTAAACATGTGTACCCTTGTGTCAGGGACAGATGAGTCATCAGTGATATGCAAATCATCTTTTATTACAATAATCATATATTGAATACTTTTCTGCCATTTTGGCTGTAACTTTGCATTATCGTAGTCGACACTGGAGTCAATCTCCGTGTCGACATCAGTGTTTATTATTTTGGATAGTGAGCATTGAGAGACACTGAAGGTCTCTGCGACAGAAGGACAAACCTGGGTAGATTTCCTGTCTGTTCTCTAATCTTTTGTGCAATAAATTCACCTTAGCACTTACTTACACATATCCAACAGGTGTCGGCGTTGTCGACGGAGACACCCTCACACACACATATTTGCTCTATCTCCTCCTTAGGGGAGCCTTTTACCTCAGACATGTCGACACACACGTACCGACACACCACACACACAGGGGATGCTCTATTTGAAGACAGTTCCCCCACAAGGCCCTTTGGAGAGACAGAGAGAGAGTATGCCAGCACACACCCCAGCGCTATATGACCCAGGAATCACACAATAACGTAGTGTTAACCCAGTAGCTGCTGTATATATTGTTTTTACGCCAAATTTATGTGCCCCCCCTCTCTTTTCACCGTCTTCTATCGTGCTTCTGCAGGGGAGAGCCTGGGGAGCTTCCTCTCAGCGGAGCTGTGGAGAGAAAATGGCGCTAGTGAGTGCTGAGGAAGAAGCCCCGCCTCAGCGGCGGGCTTCTGTCCCGCGATTTTGTGAAAAATAATGGCGGGGGCTCATGCATATATACAGTGCCCAGCTGTATATATGCTCTATTTTGCCAGGAGGTACTCAATTGCTGCCCAGGGTGCCCCCCCCCCCCCGCGCCCTGCACCCTACAGTGACCGGAGTGTGTGGGTCAGTGTGGGAGCAATGGCGCACAGCTGCAGTGCTGTGCGCTACCTCATATGAAGACAGGAGTCTTCTGCCGCCGATTTTGATGTCTTCTTGCTTCACTCGCCGGCTTCTGTCTTCTGGCTCTGCGAGGGGGACGGCAGCGCGGCTCCGGGAACGGATGACCAAGGTTGAGTTCCTGTGTTAGATCCCTCTGGAGCTAATGGTGTCCAGTAGCCTAAGAAGCGCAACCTATCCGCAGTTAGTAGGTTTGCTTCTCTCCCCTCAGTCCCACGTAGCAGAGAGTCTGTTGCCAGCAGATCTCTCTGAAAATAAAAAACCTAACAAAATACTTTCTTATTAGCAAGCTCAGGAGAGCTCACTAAAATGCACCCAGCTCCGTCCGGGCACAGATTCTAACTGAGGTCTGGAGGAGGGGCATAGAGGGAGGAGCCAGTGCACACCAGTAGTCCTAATTCTTTCTTAGAGTGCCCTGTCTCCTGCGGAGCCCGTCTATTCGCCATGGTCCTTACGGAGTCCCCAGCATCCACTAGGACGTTAGAGAAATTTTATTATTTAAAGAACAAAATATAAGTTGCTTAAATCAATTCGGAAATATAATTCTGGTGCATGAAAGGGAGGGGGTAGTCTGGCTAGAAATACATTGGGGATAAACCCCTGGTTTCCCCCAGCACACCGAGCTGTACCAAGACACGAAAGACTATATCTATCTATATATTATAGAAATCCAGAGGTCTTAGTTACATACAATTTGCAAACGTATGATAAGCCACCAGGCTCTGACAAGGCTCTGATGCTGGTGGTCCCTAACTCTAGGTCTGGGCCCGGGGTGCAGAACCCCACAAACCGGCAAAGGCCAGCTACCCCAGGGCAGCACAATGCGAGAAAGTAAAGTGTTAGTATGTGTTAATAAAAGGAAAACAAAATATATACAAAAATTAATATACTAGTGAAAGTGTAATTAAAAGACCAGAAGGATTAATAAATGTGTTAAGGGGGTGCTAAATAAGATCTCGCATTGTGCTACCCCCAAAGCAGTGTCTCGCAGTGTGCTACCACAGGGTATCTTCAGGTAAGTTAGCTCTCAATTCGGATACATTTGCTCAGATGCCATTATCATGTGGCATTATGTTATATTACCCGGAAGGGTTGTTATTATTATTATTAGTACCTGGGGTGGGTCTGGGGTGCAGTTGCCTCTGGATTGGTGGGTCTGGGCTGCTTCAGGGTAGCACACTGCGAGATCTTATTTAGCACCCCCTTAACACATTTATTAATCCTTCTAACACTTTACCTTCTCGCATTGTGCTGCCCTGGGGTAGCTGGCCTTTGCCGATTTGTGGGGTTCTGCACCCCGGGCCCAGACCTAGAGTTAGAGACCACCAGCATCAGAGGAGTCTTGTCGGGGCCTGGTGGCTTATCAAACGTTTGCAAACTGTATGTAACCAAGACCTCTAGATTTCTATTATATGTATGTGTGTGTGTATGTGTGTGTGTATATATATATATATATATATATATATATATATAAACACACTGCTCAAAAAAATAGAGGGAACACTAAAATAACACATCCTAGATCTGAATGAATGAAATAATAAGATTTTAAACCTACCGGTAAATCTTTTTCTCCTAGTCCGTAGAGGATGCTGGGGACTCCGTAAGGACCATGGGATATAGACGGGCTTCGCAGGAGACATGGGCACTCTAAGACTTTAGATGGGTGTAAAATGGCTCCTCCCTCTATGCCCCTCCTCCAGACCTCAGTTATAGAACTGTGCCCAGAGGAGACGGACAGTACGAGGAAAGGATTTTTGTTAATCTAAGGGCGAGATACATACCAGCCCACACCATACAACATGGTATATACTAAACCAGTTAACAGTATGAACAAAACAGAATCAGACAGAGACTGATCTCAACTGTAACCTAACCCTTATGTAAGCAACAACTATATACAAGCCTTGCAGAATTTGTCCGCACTGGGACGGGCGCCCAGCATCCTCTACGGACTAGGAGAAAAAGACTTCCGGTAGGTTTAAATCTTATTTTCTCTTACGTCCTAGAGGATGCTGGGGACTCCTTTATACCAAAGCTCCAGACCGGGCGGGAGAGTGCGGATGACTCTGCAGCACCGATTGAGCAAACATGAGGTCCTCATCAGCCAGGGTATCAAACTTGTAGAATTTTGCAAAAGTGTTTGAACCCGACCAAGTAGCTGCTCGGCAAAGCTGTAATGCCGAGACGCCTCGGGCAGCCGCCCAAGAAGAGCCCACCTTCCTAGTGGAATGGGCCTTTACCAAATTTGGTAACAGCAATCCAGCTGTAGAATGAGCCTGCTGAATCGTGTTACAGATCCAGCGAGCAATAGTCTGCTTAGAAGCAGGAGCGCCAACCTTGTTGGCTGCATACAGGACAAACAGTGCCTCTGTTTTCCTAACCCAAGCCGTCCTGGCTACATAAATTTTTAAGGCCCTGACTACATCAAGTGACTTGAAATCCTCCACGTCACCCGTAGCCACAGGCACCACAATAGGTTGGTACATATGAAACGACGAAACCACTTTAGGCAGAAATTGAGGACGAGTCCTCAACTCTGCTCGATCCACATGGAAAATCAGATAGGGGCTTTTGTGAGACCAAGCCGCCAATTCGGACATCCGTCTTGCAGATGCCAAGGCCAACAACATGACCGAGGATTGACTTCCTGCTTTGTCCTTGGACTCTGCTTTGTCCAATCTCTTACGTAATAAAGCCACATTAGCATTTAAAACATTCCACATGTCCAACCAATCAGGTGTCGGCTGTGCCGACGGAGACACCACCACCATCTGCTCTGCTTCCTCCCTAGACGAGCCTTCCGCTTCAGACATGTCGACACACACGTACTGACACCCCCACACACACTGGGATATATGAATATGGGGACAGACCCACAATAAGGCCCTTTGGAGAGACAGAGAGAGAGTATGCCAGCACACACCCAGCGCCCCTAGAATACTGAAACAAAGTCCCAGCCTGTACAGCGCTTTATATATATAGAATTAGCACCAAATAAATGTGCCCCCCCCCTCGTTTTTGCCCCCTGTTACTTGTTCAGCAGGGGAGAGTCCGGGAGCAGCTTCTCTGCAGCATGCTGTGGAGAAAATGGCGCTGGTTAGTGCTGGAAGATCAAGCTCCGCCCCCTCGACGGCGGGCTTCGTTCCCGCTATTTTTATTATACTGGCAGGGGATTTATTATATACTGCCTCCGCAGTATCTATATACGTGTGCCAGTCTTATGTGAGGTAAAAATTGCTGCCCAGGGCGCCCCCCCTGCGCCCTGCACCCTTGCTGTGCCTGTGTGTGTTGTGGGAGCAATGGCGCGCAGCGCGACCGCTGCGCGGTACCTCATGAAGATCTGAAGTCTTCTGCCGCCTTTGAAGTCTTCTTGCTTCCTATACTTACCCGGCTTCAATCTTTCGGCTCTGTGAGGAGGACGGCGGCGCGGCTCTGGGACGAACAGCAAGGACGACACCTGTGTTCCGACCCTCTGGAGCTAATGGTGTCCAGTAGTCTAAGAAGCAGAGCCCATCAGTCCAGGAAAGTGGGTCTGCTTCTCTCCCCTCAGTCCCACGAAGCAGGGAGCCTGTTGCCAACAGTGCTCCCTGAAAATAAAAAACCTAACAAAAGTCTTTTCAGAGAAACTCAGTAGAGCTCCCCTGTAGTGCATCCAGTCTCCTCTGGGCACAGGATCTAACTGAGGTCTGGAGGAGGGGCATAGAGGGAGGAGCCAGTTCACACCCTTCTAAAGTCTTAGAGTGCCCATGTCTCCTGCGGAGCCCGTCTATACCCAATGGTCCTTACGGAGTCCCCAGCATCCTCTAGGACGTAAGAGAAATTCTTATTAAATACTTTGTTCTTTACATAGATGAATGTGCTGACAACAAAATAACACAAAAATTATCAATGGAAACCAAATTTATTAACCCATAGAGGTCTGGATTTGGAGTCACACTCAAAATTAAAAGTGGAAAAACACACTACAGGCTGATCCAACTTTGACTTAATGTCCTTAAACAAGTCAAAATGAGGCTCAGTGTGGCCTCCACGTGCCTGTATGACCTCCCTACAACGCCTGGGCATGCTCCTGATGAGGTGGCGGATGGTCTCCTGAGGGATCTTCTCCCAGACCTGGACTAAAGCATCCGCCAACTCCTGGACAGTCTGTGGTGCAACGTGGCATTGGTGGATGGAGCGAGACATGATGTCCCAGATGTGCTCAATTGGATTCAGGTCTGGGGAACGGGCGGGCCAGTCCATAGCATCAATGCCTTCGTCTTGCAGGAACTGCTGACACACTCCAGCCACGTGAGGTCTAGCATTGTCTTGCATTAGGAGGAACCCAGGGCCAACCGCACCAGCATATGGTCTCACAAGGGGTCTGAGGATCTCATCTCGGTACCTAATGGCAGTCAGGCTACCTCTGGCGAGCACATGGAGGGCTGTGCAGCCCCCCAAAGAAATGCCACCCCACACCATTACTGACCCACTGCCAAACCGGTCATGCTGGAGGATGTTGCAGGCAGCAGAACGTTCTCCTTGGCGTCTCCAGACTCTGTCACGTCTGTCACATGTGCTCAGTGAGAACCTGCTTTCATCTGTGAAGAGCACAGGGCGCCAGTGGTGAATTTGCCAATCTTGGTGTTCTCTGGCAAATGCGAAATGTCCTGCACAGTGTTGGGCTGTAAGCACAACCCCCACCTGTGGACATCGGGCCCTCATACCACCCTCATGGAGTCTATTTCTGATCGTTTGATTAGACACATGCACATTTGTGGCTTGCTGGAGGTCATTTTGCAGGGCTCTGGCAGTGCTCCTTCTGTTGCTCCTTGCACAAAGGCGGAGGTAGCAGTCCTGCTGCTGGGTTGTTGCCCTCCTACGGCCTCCTCCACGTCTCCTGATGTACTGGCCTGTCTCCTGGTAGCGCCTCCATGCTGTGGACACTACGCTGACAGACACAGCAAACCTTCTTGCCACAGCTCGCATTGATGTGCCATCCTGGATGAGCTGCACTACCTGAGCCACTTGTGTGGGTTGTAGACTCCGTCTCATGCTACCACTAGAGTGAAAGCACCGCCAGCTTTCAAAAGTGACCAAAACATCAGCCAGAAAGCATAGGAGCTGAGAAGTGGTCTGTGGTCACCACCGGCAGAACAACTCCTTTATTGGGGGTGTCTTGCTAATTGCCTATAATTTCCACCTGTTGTCTATTCCATTTTCACAACAGCATGTGAAATGGTCAGTATTGCTTCCTAAGTGGACAGTTTGATTTCACAGAAGTGTGATTGACTTGGAGTTACATTGTGTTGTTTAAGTGTTCCCTTTATTTTTTTGAGCAGTGTATATATAAAATAAGATTTTACTCACCGGTAAATCTATTTCTCGTAGTCCGTAGTGGATGCTGGGAACTCCGTAAGGACCATGGGGAATAGACGGGCTCCGCAGGAGACTGGGCACTCTAAAAGAAAGATTAGGTACTATCTGGTGTGCACTGGCTCCTCCCTCTATGCCCCTCCTCCAAACCTCAGTTAGGATACTGTGCCCGGAAGAGCTGACACAATAAGGAAGGATTTTGAATCCCGAGTAAGACTCATACCAGCCACACCAATCACACCGTATAACTCGTAATACTACACCCAGTTAACAGTGTGAAATATAACTGAGCCTCTCAACAGATGGCTCAACAATAACCCTTAGTTAGGCTAACTACATACAAGTATTGCAGACAATCCGCACTTGGGATGGGCGCCTAGCATCCACTACGGACTACGAGAAATAGATTTACCGGTGAGTAAAATCTTATTTTCTCTAACGTCCTAGTGGATGCTGGGAACTCCGTAAGGACCATGGGGATTATACCAAAGCTCCCAAACGGGCGGGAGAGTGCGGATGACTCTGCAGCACCGAATGAGAGAACTCAAGGTCCTCCTCAGCCAGGGTATCAAATTTGTAGAATTTAGCAAACGTGTTTGCCCCTGACCAAGTTGCAGCTCGGCAAAGTTGTAAAGCCGAGACCCCTCGGGCAGCCGCCCAAGATGAGCCCACTTTCCTCGTGGAATGGGCTTTTACTGATTTAGGATGCGGCAATCCAGCCGCAGAATGCTCCAGCTGAATTGTGCTACAAATTCAGCGAGCAATAGTCTGCTTAGAAGCAGGAGCACCTATTTTGTTGGGTGCCTACAGGATAAAAAGCGAGTCAGTTTTCCTGACTCCAGCCGTCCTGGAAATATAAATTTTTAAGGCCCTGACTACGTCCAGTAACTTGGAATCTTCCAAGTCCCTAGTAGCCGCAGGCACTACAATAGGTTGGTTCAAGTGAAAAGCTGATACCACCTTAGGGAGAAACTGGGGACGAGTCCTCAATTCTGCCCTATCCATATGGAAAATCAGATAAGGGCTTTTACATGACAAAGCCGCCAATTCTGACACACGCCTGGCCGAAGCCAAGGCCAATAACATGACCACTTTCTACGTGAGATATTTCAAATCCACAGTTTTAAGTGGCTCAAACCAATGTGATTTTAAGAAACTCAACACCACGTTGAGATCCCAAGGTGCCACAGGAGGCACAAAAGGGGGCTGAATATGTAGCACTCCCTTTACAAATGTCTGAACTCCAGGCAGTGAAGCCAGTTCTTTCTGGAAGAAAATCGACAGAGCCGAAATCTGGACCTTAATGGAACCCAAGTTTAGGCCCATAGTCACTCCTGACTGTAGGAAGTGCAGAAAACGACCCAGCTGAAATTCCTCTGTTGGGGCCTTCCTGGCCTCACACCACGCAACATATTTTCGCCAAATACGGTGATAATGGTTTGCGGTTACTTCTTTCCTGGCTTTTATCAGCGTAGGAATGACTTCCTCCGGAATGCCCTTTTCCTTTAGGATCCGGAATTCAACCGCCATGCCGTCAAACGCAGCCGCGGTAAGTCTTGGAACAGACAGGGCCCCTGCTGTAGCAGATCCTGTCTGAGCGGTAGAGGCCATGGGTCCTCTGATATCATTTCTTGAAGTTCTGGGTACCAAGCTCTTCTTGGCCCATCCGGAACCACAAGTATCGTTCTTACTCCTCGTTTTCTTATTATTCTCAGTACCTTTGGTATGAGAGGCAGAGGAGGGAATACATAAACAGACTGGTACACCCACGGTGTCACTAGAGCGTCCACAGCTATTGCCTGAGGGTCCCTTGACCTGGCGCAATATCTAGTTTTTTGTTTAGGCGGGACGCCATCATGTCCACCTGTGGCCTTTCCCAACGGTTTACCAACAGTTGGAAGACTTCTGGATGAAGTCCCCACTCTCCCGGGTGTAGGTCGTGTCTGCTGAGGAAGTCTGCTTCCCAGTTGTCCACTCCAGGAATGAACACTGCTGACAGTGCTAAGACCATCGGAGAATCCTTGCGGCTTCTGCCATCGCCATCCTGCTTCTTGTGCCGCCCTGTCGGTTTACATGGGCGACTGCCGTAGATGTTGTCTAATTGGATCAGTACTGGCTGGTTTTGAAGCAGAGGCCTTGCCAGACTTAGGGCATTGTAAATGGCCCTCAGTTCCAGAATATTTATGTGTAGGGACGACTCCTGACTTGACCAAAGTCCTTGGAAATTTCTTCCCTGTGTGACTGCCCCCCAGCCTCGAAGGCTGGCATCCGTGGTTACCAGGACCCAGTCCTGTATGCCGAATCTGCGGCCCTCTTGAAGATGAGCACTCTGCAGCCACCACAGTAGAGATAACCCTGTCTCCAAGGACCAGGGTATCAGCCGATGCATCTGAAGATGCGATCCCGACCACTTGTCCAAGAGGTCCCACTGAAAGGTTCTTGCATGGAACCTGCCGAATGGAATTTTGCTTCGTAAGAAGCTACCATTTTTCCCAGGACTCGTGTGCAGTGATGCACCGATACCTGTTTTGGTTTCAGGAGGTCTCTGACTAGAGATGACAGCTCCTTGGCTTTCTCCTGCGGGAGAAACACTTTTTTACTGTTCTGTGTCCAGAACCATCCCCAGGAACAGTAGGCGTGTGGTAGGAACCAGCTGTGACTTTGGAATGTATAGAATCCATCCGTGCTGTTGTAGCACTTCCCGAGATAGTGCTACTCCGACCAACAACTGCTCCTTGGACCTCGCCTTTATAAGGAGATCGTCCAAGTACGGGATAATTAAAACTCCCTTTTTTCGAAGGAGTATCATCATTTCTGCCATTACCTTGGTAAAGACCCTCGGTGCCGTGGACAGTCCAAACGGCAGTGTTTGGAATTGGTAATGGCAATCCTGTACCACAAATCTGAGGTACTCCTGGTGAGGATGGTAAATGGGGACATGTAGGTAAGCATCCTTGATGTCCAGGGATACCATGTAATCCCCCTCCTCCAGGCTTGCAATAACCGCCCTGAGCGATTCCATCTTGAACTTGAATTTTTTTATGTATGTGTTCAAGGATTTCAAATTTAAAATGGGTCTCACCGAACCGTCCGGTTTCGGTACCACAAACAGTGTGGAATACTAACCCCGTCCTAGTTGAAGTAGGGGCACCTTGACTATCACCTGCTGGGAATACAGCTTGTGAATTGCCTCTAGCACAGCCTCCCTGCCTGAGGGAGTTGTCGGCAAGGCAGATTTGAGGAAACGGCGGGGGGGAGACGCCTCGAATTCCAGCTTGTACCCCTGAGATACTACTTGAAGGATCCAGGGATCCACCTGTGAGCGAGCCCACTGATCGCTGAAATTTTTGAGGCGGCCCCCCACCGTACCTGGCTACGCCTGTGGAGCCCCCGCGTCATGCGGTGGACTCAGAAGAAGCGGGGGAAGAATTTTGATTCTGGGAACTGGCTGACTGGTGCAGCTTTTTCCCTCTTCCCTCGTCTCCGTGCAGAAAGGAAGCGCCTTTGACCCGCTTGCTTTTCTGAAGCCGAAAGGACTGTACCTGATAATACAGTGCTTTCTTAGGCTGTGAGGAAATCTGAGGTAAAAAAAAAATTTCCCAGCTGTTGCTGTGGATACGAGGTCCCAGAGACCATCCCCAAACAATTCCTCACCCTTATAATTCCTCACCTGTGTGCCTTTTAAAGTCAGCATCACCTATCCAGTGTCGGGTCTCGAATACCCTCCTGACAGAATGGACATTGCATTAATTTTGGATGCCAGCCGGCAAAATATCCCTCTGTGCATCCCTCATATATAAGACGACGTCTTATGTTCGCAAAATAGTATCCCTGTTTGACAGGGTTACAGACCACGCTGCAGCAGCACTATCTGCAGGTCTCAGTCTAGTACCTGAGTGTGTAAATACAGACTTCAGGATAGCCTCCTGCTTTTTATCAGCAGGTACCTTCAAAGTGGCCGTATCCTAAGACGGCAGTGCCACCTTTTTTGACAAACGTGTGAGCGCCTTATCCACCCTAGGGGATATCTCCCAGCGTAACTTATCCTCTGGCGGGAAAGGGTACGCCATCAGTAACTTTTTAGAAATTACCAGTTTCTTATCGGGGGAACCCACGCTTTTTCACACTTCATTCACTCATTTGATGGGGGAACAAAACACTGCCTGCTTTTTCTCCCCAAACATAAAACCCTTTTATAGTGGTACTTGGGTTAATGTCAGAAATGTGTAACACATTTTTTATTGCCAGGATCATGTAACGGATGTTCCTAGTGGATTGTGTATATGTCTCAACCTCGTCGACACTGGAGTCAGACTCCGTGTCGACATCTGTGTCTGCCATCTGAGGGAGCGGGCGTTTTTGAGCCCCTGATGGCCTTTGAGACGCCTGGGCAGGCGCGGGCTGAGAAGCCGGCTGTCCCATAGCTGTTACGTCATCCAGCCTTTTATGTAAGGAGTTGACACTGTCGGTTTATACCTTCCACCTATCCATCCACTCTGGTGTCGGCCCCACAGGGGGCGACATCACATTTATCGGCATCTGCTCTGCCATCACATAAGCCTCCTCATCAAACGTGTTGACACAGCCGTACCGACACACCGCACACACACACATGGAATGCTCTGACTGAGGACAGGACCCCACACAGCCCTTTGGGGAGACAGAGAGAGAGTATGCCAGCACACACCAGAGCGCTATATAATTTTGGGATTAACACTATATTGAGTGAATTTTTCCGAATAGCTGCTTGTATATACAATATTGCGCCTAAATTTTGTGCCCCCCCTCTCTTTTTAACCCTTTGAGCCTGCAAACTACAGGGGAGAGCCTGGGGAGCTGTCTTCCAGCTGCACTGTGAAGAGAAAATGGCGCCAGTGTGCTGAGGGAGATAGCTCCGCCCCTTTTTCGCGGACTTTTCTCCCGCTTTTTTATGGATTCTGGCAGGGGTATTTATCACATATATAGCCTCTGGGGCTATATATTGTGATATATTTGCCAGCCAAGGTGTTTTTATTGCTGCTCAGGGCGCCCCCCCCAGCGCCCTGCACCCTCAGTGACCGGAGTGTGAAGTGTGCATGAGGAGCAATGGCGCACAGCTGCAGTGCTGTGCGCTACCTTGGTGAAGACCGATGTCTTCTGCCGCCGATTTTCCGGACCTCTTCTTGCTTCTGGCTCTGTAAGGGGGACGGCGGCGCGGCTCCGGGAACGAACACCAAGGCCAGTTCCATGCGGTCGATCCCTCTGGAGCTAATGGTGTCCAGTAGCCTAAGAAGCCCAAGCTAGCTGCAAGCAGGTAGGTTCGCTTCTTCTCCCCTTAGTCCCTCGATGCAGTGAGCCTGTTGCCAGCAGGTCTCACTGTAAAATAAAAAACCTAAAATAAACTTTCTTTCTAGGAGCTCAGGAGAGCCCCTAGTGTGCATCCAGCTCAGCCGGGCACAGAAATCTAACTGAGGTCTGGAGGAGGGGCATAGAGGGAGGAGCCAGTGCACACCAGATAGTACCTAATCTTTCTTTTAGAGTGCCCAGTCTCCTGCGGAGCCCGTCTATTCCCCATGGTCCTTACGGAGTTCCCAGCATCCACTAGGACGTCAGAGAAATATACATACACACACATACACACACACACATATATATATATATATATATATATATATATTTATTTTTTTTTCATTTTTTTTCTTTCATGTCTTGGTACAGGTACAGCTCGGTGTGCTGGGGGACACCAGGGGTTTATCCCCAATGTATTATTATTTAAAGACAAAGATGATCTTTCTCAAGTACGAATTCTGGCTGTGTCGTGTATTCTATTGTCATTATATAACCCTGGGACATCCCCCGTTGAAGCCACCAACATCTATGCATTATTAATTAGCATAACATGTGAATCAGTCTAGAGCAGGCCTGGCCAACCAGTGGATCTCCAGCTGTTGTGAAACTACACATCCCAGCATTCCCAGACAGAGTTTTAGCATCCACTAATAGACAGGCCTGGTCTAGAGAACTCCTCCTGATATTTCTGATAGCCCTGGGTCATAAATACGGTTCATAATGTATCTTGTATCTGTATTAAAAAGTAAAACAAATAACACAAAAGTGATGCATTAAAACACCTTAATATTACAAGGCTAGGACTGGGATCAAAACCAAAAGTCCCCCTGTGTGACCACTCAAGTACAGAACCATGTAGGTTTAAATACAGAACCATGTAGGTTCAAAATAAACTATCACACATGCAAAACAATCCACTCATATAACAAAGACACAATAACTTGCATAGAACCGAAGCAAATCTTGGTTCTAGAGCAGTTTCAAGTAGTGGATAAGTGCGGGTGACCTCCCTTACTGCCCCAAAAGCCACCTCTGACTACAACTCCCATTACCTTCAGGACCCTGGTAATAATACAGTGTCGCTCACCTGCAGTAAAATTCCCAGAGATCTAGATTTTGTATCCTTGTGATATTTGTAATGCGGTTCCTATCCATGGATTCTCCAAAGAGATTGGTTACTTTTTGATACTCATTAGAGATCTTCACCAAAGGAATGAGCTGCCAAGTGAAACAGGATACACTTTAATCACCTGGTAACACATGACAATACCATTTACAGTACAGGATTGCAATCACAACGCCTACCTGATATGGTTCCGCATCGTTCACGTGCTCCCAGTGAGGTGGTATGGGAATAGATACGTTGTCACAGATATAACTAGAACAGAAAAATATATATAAACTATACAATATCCACTGTATATCTATATATGCCAATAAACAGTAACAAAATAATTAAATGTGGCAAAATACAGGCAATGTGGTTGTGGAAGTAGCTGGAGCCGGCAACACTGGGCTCTCCTGTGAGGAGGGAGAACTAGTATGACACAGGCCAGCTCCCACAACTTGTAGCTTTGATACCATGGTCGTGATGACGGATGATACATGTGATCATTAAGAGACTATAAAGACCATTTAATACAACTAGATAAAACCCACCAAAAACAGTGTATTTATAAACTATTTGGTTTTATACCCAATAAGTAGAGTTTATCACTACAAGTAGAAATTACATATAACTGGAACGTATTATGAAACACATCCTCTGCAATGTGTAAAAGTAGTATGATCACTCTACTCCCTGCATACTACTCTGCATGCAGGGTGCACAGCGTGGTAAAACTCACAATTACCAGTCCCCAGAAACCTATGGTGGCTGTTTGTGCGATCAGAAACAGGGGACTGCAGCAGATTTAGTTATCTCCTGCGGATCCCCCTACACACATCCTGGGGATACTTTAAATTTGAGGATATCCTAAAAAACTGGTATTTTGGAGGGGATGTCCCCCAGATTTATTTAGATAAATAGGCCCCTTATGGTGAAAATGCAATAGTTCTCGTTTCTTATACAATCGCTTTTTGGTACAGCTTACAATGTATTGCTTTGCGTGTTGCACAATGTATAACAGAGTGTGATCTTCCATGTTTGCGCATTTAGATTATATATTTATAGTAGACTATTGCTGAGTGTATGGGCAAGACTGAGCAATCAAAATTCAGCATGCATAATACCTTTAGCTGTAACCTTCTTAGCTTTAGTCTGCAATATGTTGGATTTTGTGAAGCAGTGCATTAAGGATTGTAAATTCTGCTTTGTCTGGTATGTAATACTTATTTCAAACACCAGGTGGCACTTAGGTAACACCGCAATGCACATGGTGCTTCTGTATTGCAACCGTAGTGAGATCTATACAACCGATGACTGCATTGGCTCAATCAAGATGAGGACAGTTAAATATAAAAATATATAAAGTGGTGCAAAGGTTTAGGAGTTATTTAATTAATCTTTAGTTTAAAACAATTTTATGGTTACTACTTATATAAAATGACATGCAGCATGCTCCCTTTCCTACGCCTTCACCAGTACCAATGCTACACAACCTGCCCTGGTTTTCACTAGAACAGAGAGACAATAATAGGGGAAATTTATCAAACTTTCTAAAGAGGATAAGTAGAGGTGTTGCCCATAGCAACCAATCGGATTAATTTACAAATGTACTAGATAAATGATAGCTGCTGTACACTCTGACTTATCCTATTTAGAAAGTTTGTAATACCCCTTTCACACCGCACAAATAACCCGGTATCGACCCGGCATATTGGGTCGGCGTGCGGTGTGAAAGGGGCATAGCCGAAATCCCGGGTCACTTGAACTGGCAATTCAACCCGGGTATAAAGCAGTGTTGAATACCGGGTCAGTGGCTGCGAAAACGGGCTCCCGGGTCGATGCGACCCCGGACCCGTTTACTAGATAGGGAGATGCAGCGCGGAGATGATCTCATCTCCCAGCGCCGCCTCCACCTCCACCCCCGCCCCCCTGCTGCTATGGCAACCCGCCCGGCATATTGCCGGGTCGGGAAAGCCTGCAGCATCTGCCAATGCCGGATCCCACCCAGGAAGGACCCGTTTCCAATTCCCGGGTGGGATCCGGCATTGGCAGTGTGAAAGGGGTATAAATGGATCAAACCTTTTAAAGAGTGGAGAATTGGCTAAGTAAGGCAAAACAATACAACCAATTTTATAGAAAACAAACAAACAAACAAACAAACAAACAAACCCATAATACTTTTTATTAGAAATGCAAAGAACATTTTAAATAAACTGTCAGGTCTCTGGGGGTTTGTTGCCCCAGGAAAGGAACCCAAGGACTGGGTCTGTGTTAGGAGAGGGGCAGAAGCTAGTTGCAGCTCTTCCTCATTCAGGTTGGTAGGAATACAGATGGGAGGCAGAATGCAGAGCAGTTTGGAGAGCCACCTTGTGGCCTGGAGTAACTGAGACAAACAATCAGTTTCTCGAACAAAGGGGGTCATTCAGATCTGATCGCTGCTAAGTGTTTTTGCACACCGGGGGGCGATCGGGTACTAACAGCGCATGCGTATGCACTGAAATGCGCACGCACGTCGGACAACAAAGGGCATTGCTGGCCAGCGATGGTGCGAAAATTCTAATCGCACGGACGTTCGCAAGGTGATTGACAGGAGGAGGCTGCTTGTGGGTGGTAACTGACCGTTTACTGGGAGTATCCGGAAAAACGCAGGCGTTCCCAAGTGTTTTCAGGGAGGGTGTGTGACTTCAGCTCCGTACCTGATAAGCCTCCAGGGTCTGCCTGGAGACGCTTGCGCTTGTTGTGTCTAGTGCACTGCCTGGAGACAACGCTGGCGCTTGCTGTGTCTAGTGCACTGCCTGGAGACAACGCTGGCGCTTGCTGTGTCTAGTGCACTGCCTGGAGACAACGCTGGCGCTTGCTGTGTCTAGTGCACTGCCTGGAGACAACGCTGGCGCTTGCTGTGTCTAGTGCACTGCCTGGAGACAACGCTGGCGCTTGCTGTGTCTAGTGCACTGCCTGGAGACAACGCTGGCGCTTGCTGTGTCTAGTGCACTGCCTGGAGACAACGCTGGCGCTTGCTGTGTCTAGTGCACTGCCTGGAGACAACGCTGGCGCTTGCTGTGTCTAGTGCACTGCCTGGAGACAACGCTGGCGCTTGCTGTGTCTAGTGCACTGCCTGGAGACAACGCTGGCACTTGCTGTGTCTAGTGCACTGCCTGAAGACAACGCTGGCGCTTGCTGTGTCTAGTGCACTGCCTGGAGACAACGCTGGCGCTTGCTGTGTCTAGTGCACTGCCTGGAGACAACGCTGGCGCTTGCTGTGTCTAATGCACTGCCTGGAGACAACGCTGGCGCTTGCTGTGTCTAGTGCACTGCCTGGAGACAACACTGGCGCTTGCTGTGTCTAGTGCACTGCATGGAGACAACGCTGGCGCTTGCTGTGTCTAGTGCACTGCCTGGAGACAACGCTGGCACTTGCGGTGTCTAACGCACTGCCTGGAGCAGATGTTGGAGCTTCCTGTGTACAGCGCACACCCTGGGGTTGATGGTGGAGCTTGCGGTGTATAGTACAAGGCTTGGAGCTGATGGTGGTACTTTCCTGCTGTGTATAGAGCAAGGCTTGGAGCTCATGATGGAGCTTGCTGTGTATGATGCACAGCCTAGAGCTGACAGCAACAGAATAGCACACACAGGAACTAAACTAGAATAGATGCAGGCAGGTCTCTGGTCAGAAGAAATCTACTTCCAGTGCTGGTTTAAATAGGTCATCCTTGTCCTAGAAAGGTTGAGTGAATCATATGTGCAGGCAGTGGACCCTGATTGGTAGTTAGTCAACAGGTGATATCAGCCAAGATGGCGGTACCCATACTCCAACAGCACAGGAGAGGATTTTGAGATGGACACCAAACATCCAGCTGATTGGCAAGCATGAAGTTCAGGGAAGTCTCCGACAGTCAAAATGAGCACCTATGGCCCCGCTTGGTCAGGTAACATTGTCTGCAACCCCGATGTGTGACAACCTCTTCTTTATAAAAGACCAACAAATCATCCGTTTTCAATGTCCTCCTGTCCATCCTCAGCTCTAAGATCATCAAACATCTGGGTGAAATACTGGGGTTCAACATGTCCATCATCTTTGAGCGCATCAACAGAGAGAAAATGGCCTCAAAAGGCTTCCTTTTGGATCTTCTGACTAGGAAAGGGCTCAGTGGATAGGAGGTCTCACTACCGCATATGTATACGACAGATACAGATATGTTGAATGAGATGCCTGCAGTTCCCGCTCACTGGCCAGCTCTGAAGAAAGGATATCTCAGCAGAGCATGTAGAGAAAGACTACAATGGCCGAGGTCAGGGCCGAAACTAGGATTTTCATCACCCGGGGCAAGGCAGTAATCTGGCGCCCTTCCCCTCCCAAAAGGAAAAAAAAAAAAATGGAAAAATAAAATAATCAGATTATAAAAAATATTGAAAAAAGGGGATACTACCGAACAATATTCCCCTATGTGCCTCAAATGCCCTATGCGTCACATGCCCTGCCAGCATGTTCAGCTACATGCTCCTCTGTGTGTGCCCATACATTGCCTCTGGGAGGCAAAGCGGAGGTTGATACTGCTAACTGGGAGCACAGTGCGCGTCTATAGTTTGTACAGTGCACCACACGCTAGTTGCAGCACTGCATGGCAAAGAAGAGAGTTTAAGACAGTAGCCGACATAGGAGAGATCCCAGGTACTGGAGCTCACCCGCACAGCATCGGAGCCAGCTGCGGGCAGACAGGTGGGTCAGAGGTATTGCCATGGGGAGCTGTCTGCTGTCTCACTGGAGCAGCACAGCACTGCCGGTAAAAAAAAAACAAAAACCTGCTCCTCTGTAACTCCTTGGCGCCCCCTCAAATCCTGCACCCGGTGCGCATGCCCCCTCAGCCCCCCTCTCCAGTTACGGCCCTGCCGAGGTGATGAAGCTTACGTCCTGCAGTATCCAGTGACATATTGCATATCTATACTCATCAGCCATAAAACAGTCTCTGCAGGCGACAGATGCTTCAGCTTGTTACACCTCCAACAGGTGAAATCTTGTATAACATCATACAATTAAGAAAATAATCCAATTAAGTGGGAAGGCAGTTTTAAAGTTTCCTAATCATCATAAATTAATTGATATAGACATCTCTTCCAGAACTCATGTTTGGGTATGGTTTCTGTTGAGAGAAAAGTAACTGTGTCTAGTACAGGGAGAACTTATGGTGGTCATAACTGCAGGGTATCCATCTGTGTATTTCTTCCATTTCTTTGCTCTTTGTCAGTGTTTGTCACAAAGATACCATCCTAAATTGATGTTTTGTGAGAAAGTTATCAGATACAGAGAAAAGACGCTTAGAAGAGAGAAGGCATTAAGGGACAAAGTATAAATGATGTTTCACTTGTGAATGGAAAAGGTTTGGTATTTTTAGATAGACTTAACCTACCGTTTATAGAAGATGCAGTCATTATGCCAACATGTATAATGATGACAATTAAAATGCTGCCTGTTATGAAATGTTGACACGGAACATATCATATTGCCGACATATGAAATGGCAACATTCTCAGGCTGCCTATAGGGTTAGGCAGCGGGAGGGGAGGCACTAATGGGAGGGTTAGCAATACTCACTGCTGGAACCAAAGCAGGATCACCCGAAGTCAACGACAGCTGGACCATAAAGACAGCACTCGAGACGAAGAACCAGGTCACCGATGGACCACTGGGGACATTTTGTCAACATTCTAATCATGTTGGCATTTAATCAGTATAGCCAAAGTGATGAACATCAAAGTGGTGAATGTCAACATACCAAGCATGCCGACCGTTTCATGTCGACATGATGAATGGGGGGGGGGGGAATATACCAAACTCTGTTTACAGAAGGTAGTATAAAGTCTTACAATGGGAATATCCTGATTTCATTTCTCTATAAATAAGTACAGCATACAATTGTATAGTTCCTAAACAAAAAAAACACTTACTATATCTGATCAACTAATAAAAATGTAGTGTACTAATAAATAATGAAGAGATATAATACTAACAAAAGGTCTCTATAATGTGACTATTAGAGTGACAATATAGCCGATTACCTGAAAGCGGAAATGGAAAAAGGGGCTCGTTTTATGGGTCGTTTTTTCCCTGTGCATAAATTGGTTTGTTTCATTTCTGTACCAGGAAAAAAAAGAAAGAAGAAGAAGATGAATAGAGAGAAAGGAAGAAACAACAAAGCATATATGTTTTACTATAAATGAACATTTCTCCAGATACTGTGACAGAAACCCGCTATTCTTGGGAGAGATGAGAGTCTCTCATTCACATTAACCTGACACATCAGGGTTCTATATATACGCGTATAGCCTCAGGTATATTTGGGATTGCCAAGGTCAGAAAGCAGAGCATGTACTGATGAGATCATCTCCAATCGCCGGTGAGCTGGCTCTCCATAGGCTTGTATCGGGACCCGGGTCCGTTTATACTGCCCATTACCTGGGCCCAACCCTGCTTGCTGGACCAGAGATATTTTTCGGGAATCCTTTTACACCGAGCCGTGGATCGGGTTGACCTGGCAATTACCCGTGTAATTGCAGTGGTGTAAAAGGGATATAAGCATCTTTACGCTGTTGCCCAATATCTCAACCAGTTGAAAACGGAAAGGTACCTAATGATTTAGAAACTGGCTACTTTGGAAGTTCTTCCTAAGGTAGAGTGCGTTGGGAATGATGGTAAATGAGAGTGACAATGATGTTTGTGCTGTGCTTGGACAAGTTTAGGACTATGTTGTTGATGGTGTAAGGCAGGCACCCATACCACTGCACCTTAGCCATGACCATGATTGTGCCTGGCTAAAAAACAAATACACCTCTTGCATCTGAAAATTGTTCTACCTACTATAGGCAACATGCCAAGGCATATTCAGGCCAAAGTAAGCAGCTCAGACCATCTAGTTACATCCTCTCTGTTACAGGGTTTGCTGAAAATGAATTCCAGGAATAATTCACAAGCAGAAACACCTGTATAAGAACAAGTAGTCCAGGAAGGTCACAGCAAGACAGCAAAGATGCTCGCTAATGCCACCATGTCTTCCAAAGAGCAGTTCTTTGTTACTATGGCTACTGGTAGTAGATTAACCCAGCAGGTCTTTGTAGATTAGTTGTTGTCATGTGTTCACACTAACCAATTCCTTCTCTATTCTATTTCACTTGAACAGAAATAAATCAGCTATGCAGAGGGGTTAAAGTAATGGCGCCCCTTAAAAATGCCACTGTACCAACTATTGAATTCCCTATATAGGACTTAGGGGTCTATTTACTAAGCCTTAAATGGAGATAAAGTCCACGGAGATAAAGTACCAGCCAATCCGCTCCAAACTGCCATGCCACAGACTGGGTTTGAAAAAATAGGATTTTGGTTACCTACCGGTAAATCCTTTTCTCGTAGTCCGTAGAGGATGCTGGGGTCCACATTAGTACCATGGGGTACAGACGGGTCCACCAGGAGCCATTGGCACTTTAAGAGTTTGAGAGTGTGGGCTGGCTCCTCCCTCTATGCCCCTCCTACCAGACTCAGTCTAGAAACTGTGCCCGAGTAGACGGACATCTTCGAGAGAAGGATTTAACACAGATAGTGGCAAGATTCATACCAGCTCACACATACAAGGCACCTCAAGCAAACTAGCTTGAAACTCAGCAACAGCTGAAAACATTACTTACTAAGTAACAATGCAGTACTCAACTAATAACAAAGTTGTACTGAACCAGATAACAATTGCAGCAATTGGGCGCCCAGCATCCTCTACGGACTACGAGAAAAGGATTTACCGGTAGGTAACCAAAATCCTATTTTCTCTTACGTCCTAGAGGATGCTGGGGTCCACATTAGTACCATGGGGATGTACCAAAGCTCCCAGAACGGGAGGGAGAGCGCGGGTGCTCCTGCAGAACTGATTGACTGAAATTCAGATCATCAGAGGCCAAAAGTATCGAACTTGTAGAACTTTGCAAACGTGTTCGACCCAGACCAAGTTGCAGCTCGGCAAAGTTGTAACGCCGAGACACCTTGGTCAGCCGCCCAGGAAGACCCCACCTTATGAGTATAGTGGGTCTTGACAGTCGTAGGACACGGCAATCTTGCCGTAGAATACACATGCTGGATAGTGAACCTGATCCAGCGAGAGATTGCCTGGTTAGAAGCAGGACACCCAATTTTCTTGGGATCATACAGGACAAACAGAGAGTCCGATTTTCTGTGACGAGCAGTCCTCTTCACATAGATTTTCAGAGCCCTTACAACATCCAAGGACTTTGATGAAATTGAGGAGTCAGTAGCCACTGGCACCACAATAGGTTGGTTGATCTGAAATGAAGACACAACCTTCGGAAGAAACTGCTGACGTGTCCGGAGCTCAGCTCTATCTTCGTGGAAGATCAAGTATGGGCTTTTACAAGACAAAGCCCCCAACTCTGACACACGTCTAGCAGAAGCTAAAGCCAACAAAGTGACAGCCTTCCACGTAAGAAATTTTACCTCAACCTCCTGTAGAGGCTCGAGCCAGTCCGATTGGAGCAACTGCAACACCACGTTAAGGTGCCAAGGCACCGTAGGAGGTACAAAGGGAGGTTGGATGTGCAGAACTCCCTTCAAAAAGGTCTGAACCTCAGGGAGGGCAACCAATTGTTTCTGGAAGAAAATGTATAGAGCCGAAATCTGGAACTTCACAGATCCCAACCTCAGGCCCATATCCACACCAGCTTGTAGGAAGAGGAGAAACCGTCCCAGTTGAAACTCCACCGCACCAAGATACATATTTTTTCAAAATTCGATGTAAGGTTTAGACGTTACTCGTTTCCTAGCCTGTATCAGGATATGAATAACCTTGTTCGGAATGCCCTTCCGAGCTATTATCCAGCATTCAACCTCCATGCCATCAAACGTAGCCGCAGTACGTCTTGATAGGTGAACGGCCGGTAAGTCTTGATAGGCGAACGGCCCGTGCTGCAGCAGGTCCTCCCGAAGAGGGAGGGGCCTCGGCTCTTCTTGCAGTAGATCCAGAAGATCTACTGCCAGTCTGGAGCAATGAGGATCGCTTGAACCTTTGTTCTCCTTATGAGTTTTAGAACCCTTGGGATGAGTGGAAGTAGAGGAAACACGTACACCGACTGGAACACCCACGGAGTCACTAGGGCGTCCACCGCCACTGCTTGCAGGTCCCTCGACCTGGAACAATACCGCCGAAGCTTCTTGTTGAGTCAAGAGGCCATCATGTCGATCTGGGGTATGTCCCAAAGATCTGTTACCTCCTTGAACACCTCCGGATGGAGACCCCACTCCCATGGATGGAGATCGTGTCTGCTGAGGAAGTAGGCTTCCCAGTTGTCTACTCCTGGAATGAAGATTGCAGACAGCGCCAACACGTGCTTTTCTGCCTAGTGGATGATTCTTGTTACCTCTGCCATTGCAGCTCTGCCCTTCGTTCCGCCCTGTCGGTTTATGTAAGCCACCGTTGTCACATTGTCCGACTGCACTTGAATGGCCCGATTTCTCAGATGGGCCACTTGGAGATGACAGATGTAGACGGCTCTTAGTTCCAGAAAGTTTACCAGCAGGCCTGCTTCCAGAACTGACCACCTTCCTTGGAAGGTTTCCCCTTGAGTGACTGCAGCCCAGCCCCGGAGACTTGCATCCGTGGTTAGAAGGATCCAGTTCTGAATCCCGAACCTGGAGCCCTCCAGAAGGTGAGGCAATTGCAGCCACCAGAGGAGTGAAATCCTGGCCTTTGGCGACAGACGTATTCTCTGGTGCATGTGTAGATGGGATCCCGACCACTTGTCCAGGAGATCCAGTTGAAAGGACCGGGTGTGAAACCTCCCGTACTGCAGAGCCTTGTAAGACGCCACCATCTTCTCCAGAAGGCGAATGCACTGATGAACTGACACCCAGGCTGGCTTCAGGACATCACGGACCATCGTTTGAATCACCAACGCTTTTTCCTCTGGGAGAAACACCCTCCGCACCTCCGTGTCGAGGATCATTCCCAGAAAGGACAACCTCCTGGTTGGTTCCAATTGTGATTTTGGAGGATTCAGGATCCAACCATGTTCCCTGAGAAGCTGAGTCGTGAGTGTTATGGACCGTAACAGCTTCTCCTTGGACGATGCCTTCATCATCAGATCGTCCAGATACGGAATTATGTTCACCCCTGTCTGCGGAAGAGAATTATCATTTCCGCCATCACCTTGGTGAATACCCTCGGTGCTGTGGAGAGCCCGAATGGGAGGGCCTGGAACTGAAAGTGACAGTCCAACAATGCGAATTGAATAGAAGCTTTATGCGGCATTTGGAATGTGAAAGTATGCATCCTTGATATCCAGGGATACCAAGAATTCCCCCTCCTCCAGACCTGATATCACTGCCCTTAGAGACTCCATTTTAAACTCATAAAGGGGTTTAGTGATTTTAAGTTCAGAATGGGTCTGAACGAACCATCCGGTTTCGGTACCACAAAAAGGTTCGAATAGCAACCTTTGTTTTGCATATGAGGTGGTACTGGTACAATAACTTGTGCCTCCGCCAATTTCTGGACGGTTTCTTGCAGGACAGTCCTATCTGCCAGCAGAGCTGGCAAGCCTGATCTGAAAAATCGGTGAGGAGGGAGATTTTGAAATTCCAGCCTGTACCCCAGGGACACGATATCTTGCACCCAGGGGTCCAGGCCGAAGGACACCCAGACATGACTGAAATGTCTGAGTCTCGCTCCCACCGGCCCCACCTCCTGGGCGTGCAGTACACTATCATGCGGAGGACTTTGGTGTACCTGAAGCAGGTTTCTGTTCCTGGGAACCTGCAGCCGCAGGTTTCTTGAACTTGGACCGACCTCCCCGAAAGAAGGTGTTGTACGGCTTGGCCTTTCTGGGCTTGTTAGACCGAAAGAGCTGTGATGTAACAGAAGAAAATGGTTTCTTCGGAGCAGGTGTAGCTGAGGGAAGAAAGGGTGACTTACCAGCCGTAGCGATCCACGCATCTAACGCTTCCCCAAAGAGAGCCTGACCTGTGTAGGGTAGGGTGTCCACACTTCTCCTGGATTCCGCGTCTGCACACCACTGGCACAACCACAGTCCTCGACGAGCTGATACTGACATGGAGGAAATCTCCGCAGCAATGGAACCCAGGTCTTTCATGGATTCTACCAGAAATCCTGCCGAATCCTGAATGTTACTTAAAAACAATTCAACATCACATTTCTCCATAGTATCCAAGTCCTCAAGTAACGTGCCTGACCACTTTACTATAGCTTTGGCAATCCAAGCACTGGCAATAGTGGGACGTAGGATTGCCCTAGAAGCCGTGTACATGGATTTGAGTGTATTATCAATTTTACGATCAGCCGGCTCTTTCAAGGCAGTAGATCCTGGAACAGGTAAAACCACCTTTTTTGAGAGTCTGGATACGGACGCATCAACAATAGGCGGGTTTTCCCATTTTTTCTTATCCTCTACCGGGAAAGGAAATGCCACCAGACCCTTTTAGGTATCTGGAATTTCTTTGACGCAGGGAAGGTTAGCGAGGCTTTCTTATTTTCAGTGAAGTAAGCCTCCTCAACCTGCTCGGGTGTTGTATCCGCAATATTCAACACATTGCTAATAGCCTCCATCATCAACTGCACCCCCTTTGCATGAGATGCAGCCCCCCGTAACACATCCCCGTCACCATCTGCAGTATTAGAATCGGTATCGGTACCATCCTGCATGATCTGAGCAAGAGCACGTTTATGTGAATATACAGCGAGGGGCCCTGATGTACCAGAACTGGGCCAGACTGCCATAGAGTCCTGTAAAGTCTGAGTTGCAGATTCATTTTGTGCAACCCCGTTTGAAATCTGAGAAATCATAGATTTGATAGAGGATAACTACTCAGGCTCCCTTGCTGGAATCTGTGCTAAACCAGTGCAATCCTGATTACATGGAATGGGATCATCCTGAGAGGACAAATCCTCTGCAGCATATGACACAGAGTCCCTGGACATTGCTTAATGGAGACCACAGACACTCCACACACATACAGGGGAGGGCAGGCAGAGTTTCACCCCCAAGAATGGCCAGAGAGACACAGAGATTGGAGCCAACCCACACACAGCACTTTTAATATAAAGGGAGACCCCCTATCAGCGCTGACTGTGCACCTTAATAGGTTACACAGTCGTTTTGCAGAATTCCCCCCCCCCCCCCCCCCCCCTCACTTCTACAACCTCATGGTACCGCGATAGATAGATGGAGTTGCTATGGAGGGACTTACTCTTCACTGACAGCGTTGTGCAGGCAGGAAAATGGCGCTGAAAACTGCTGGGTCCGCTCTGAGGAGAAGCTCCACCTCCAAAATGGCGCTGTCTTCCCGCTCTTCATAGGATTATACTGGCCTAAGGATTTATGCTGGCTGAGATCCGGGGACCCCGACAGGCTGTGCGACCAGTGTAGGGTGTAGGTGCTGGCTCAGGGTGCCCCTCACAGCGCCGCACTATGTACGGCTGAGCCTCCGGAGCGCAGTTAATACTGCGCTCCTACCCATATGTCGCCATCTTCACACCGGCCACCCGCTTGCTAGGGGGGGTCGGTGACTCTCTCGCCACTGATCTTTAGCTCTGTAAGGGGGTGGCGGCATGCTGCTGGGGTGTGCGATACCCTGTGGCAGGGAACGATCTATCCCCTCTGGAGCTCAGTATTCAGTCAGCGGAGATAGTGGCTCAGACCCCGCAGGGCGGACACTACTCCCCCCCCTTAGTCCCATGAAGCAGGGAGGCTGTTGCCAGCAGCCTCCCTGTAAAATAAAAAACTCTAAGATAAACTTTACTAGAGAAACTCTGGAGAGCTCCCTTAGCTGTGACCGGCTCCTCCGGGCACATTTTCTAAACGGAGTCTGGTAGGAGGGGCATAGAGGGAGGAGCCAGCCCACACTCTCAAACTCTTAAAGTGCCAATGGCTCCCGGTGGACCCATCTATACCCCATGGTACTAATGTGGACCCCAGCATCCTCTAGGACGTTAGAGAAATGATAGTTAGGAGCGGATTGGCTGGTACTTTATCTCCATGGACTTTATCTCCATCCAAGGCTTAGTAAATAGACCCCTAAATGACTAATAGCCAACAGCATCTCAGGATTTGTATGCATAATTTTATGCATCTATAAAGGGGTATGGGTCATTAGGTCGACCACTATTGGTCTACATGGTCACTAGGTCGACATGGTCATTAGGTCCACATGTACAAGGTCGACATGAGGTTTTTTTAACTTTCTTCTGTGTCGTTTTCTTCGTAAAGTGACGGGGAACCCCAATTAGTGCACAGTGTCCCTCGCTGCGCTCAGCACAGGTTACTATTCGCAATCGTAGTCCACATGGAACGTAAAGTATGAAAAAGTAAAAAAAAAATGTGAAAAACGCATGTTGACCTTTTTCCATGTCGACCTAGTAACCATGTCGACCTAATGCATGTTGACCAATAGTGGTCAACCGAATGACCGTATCCTCTATAAAGGTGCCTCTGCCTTCTGTCAGGCTCAGTTTGGTATGGATCATTACAGAGCACTTGATGTCTATAATGATGTGCCAGGTGCATTTACTCTTCCATCTAATCCTGCATAGCCTGCCATTACGCAAAAATATACGTTATGGTAAGAACTTACTGTTGATATCGTGATTTCTCTTATGTCCACAGGTATCCACAGGATAACATTGGGATATTGTCGAGCGACAGCGAAAATGGCACCAACACGGTCACAAGCTTTCTGGCCTCCCAGGATGCATTGGGGCCTCCACTATATAGTCCCGCCCACTGACTCAGTCAGATCAGTTCTTTCCACAGCGATTTTAGGCAGGAACATCAGGCAGAGACCTGTACAGGCGATAAGAACACACATGCACACCCTTCCATACAAGAAGGAAGAGGTTTTAGTGATTGTCTAGATCCTCAAATCAGATGCGTCAGGGTGGGATCCCTGTGGATACCTGTGGACATAAGAGAAATCACATTATCAACGGTAAGTTCTTACCATAACGTATATTTCTCTGGCTGGGTCCACAGGATTATCCACAGGATAACATTGGGATTCCCAAAGCCATTTTAGTGGTGGGGACGCTCCTGATTGCACAGGAGGACCTTTCGCCCGAAGTCTGCGTCATGAGAGGCAAAAGTATCCAAGGCATAATGTCTAATGAATGTGTTTATGGAAGACCATGTGGCTGCCCTACATATCTGTTCTGCTGAAGCACCCTGTTGTGCTGCCCAAGAAGGACCTACCTTACGTGTAGAGTGTGCAGAGACATTAGCCGGAATAGGGAGATCTGCATGAGAATAAGCTTCTGATATTACCATTCGGAGCCATCTCGCCAGCGTCTGTTTACTAGCAGGCCATCCTCTTCTATGGAATCCGTAGAGGATGAAGAGAGAATCTGTTTTCCTGATGGCACTAGTACGATCTATGTAGATTCTTAAACCCGGACCACGTCCAGCGACGCTTCTCCCGCAGATAGTCCCAATACCTGAAAAGCTGGGACTACAATCTCTTCATTCAGGTGAAACTTTTATACCACCTTTGGAAGATAGCTAGATCTCGTTCTGAGAACTGCTCTGTCTGGAAAAAACTTAGGAAAGGAGACTTACATGATAATGCTCCTATATCTGGCACTCTTCTGGCTGACGCCATTGCCAGTAAAAAAAGAACTTTAACCGTTAACCACTTAAGATCTGCTCTCTCAAGTGGTTCAAACAAAGGACCCTGGAGAAATTTAAGAACTAAATTCAAATCCCAGGGAGCTGCAGGAGGAACAAATGGAGGTTGAATATGTACTACTCCTTGAAAAAATGTACGTACATCCTGTAAATCAGCAATCTTCTGCTGAAACCATACAGTTAACGCTGAGACTTGAACCCTCAAGGAAGCAACTTTCAACCCTTTATCCAATCCTGCCTGAAGGAAATCCAAAATCCTAGCTACTTTAAAAGATCTCGGATTTAAATTTTTTCCAGTACACCAATGAATATAGGCTTGCCATATTCTATGATACACACGGGCCGAAGAAGGCTTTCTTGCTCTAAGCATAGTTTGGATTACTTGCTTCGAAAAACCTTTAGCCTCTAAGATAGAGGTTTCAACAGCCACGCCGTCAAAGACAGGCAATCCAGATGACTGTGACAACAAGGACCCTGCATTAGCAGATCTGGATGTTGAGGGAGCAGTATCGGTGCTTCCACGGACATTCTCAACAGATCTGTGTACCAATGCCTTCTTGGCCAAGCTGGAGCTATTAGAATGATCGCTCCTTTTGCCTGTTTTATCTTTCTCACTACTCTGGGTAACAGAGATATTGGAGGGAACAGATATGCCAGCTGAAACCTCCATTCTACTGACAGTGCGTCTACAAGGACCGCTCCTGGGTCCCTTGTTCTTGATCCGTACCTCGGAACTTTGTTGTTCAGACGAGACGCCATAAGGTCCATCTCCGGTAGACCCCATCTGTTAACCAGTGTCTGAAATACTTCTGGGTGTAGTGCCCATTCGGTTTCCTGAATGGTGTGCCGACTGAGAAAGTCCGCTTCCCAGTTTAGTACACCCGGGACAAAAACTGCTGACAATGCCGGAAGATAGAGTTCTGCCCATTTTAAAATGGGAGTTACTTCCTCCATCAATCTCTTGCTGTCAGTTCCTCCTTGATGATTGAGGTATGCTACTGCCGTTGCATTGTCTGAGCGGATCTGGACTGGTCTTCCTTGTAGATTGTCCTTTGCCTGAACCAGAGCCAAGTAAATGGCTCTTATTTCTAACAGATTTATTGGCAGGCGACTTTCCCTTGCGGTCCATTTTCCTTAGAACCATAGGCTTCCGAGTACCGCCCCCCAGCCCTGCAGGCTGGCATCTGTTGTCAGGACTTGCCACTCTTTTATCCAAAAGGGTCTCCCCTTGTTTAAATGGTCTGTCTGTAGCCACCACGCTAGAGACCTTTTTACGTTTACTGGAATCTTTATCATCTGCTTCTTTATTGTCTGATGATTTCCGTTCCATTTGGTCAGAATAAGGTGCTGCAACGGTCTGGAGTGGAATTGCGCATATTGCACCATGTCGAAGGTTGATACCATCAGACCCAACAGTCGCATTGCCGCATGGACTGACATTGTCTGGGCTTGCAACGCTTCCTGAGCCATGACCTGCACCTTGACTATCTTTTTCTCTGGTAAGAGAACCTTCTGTAGGTTTGAATCCAATATGGCTCCCAAATGAACCATCCGCTGTGACGGATTCAGGGACGACTTTTCCCAATTTATGAGCCACCCGTGTCTCTGTAAACAAACTATCGTCTGTTGAAGATGGCTCAACAGTAAATCTTGCGACTGTGCCAAGATTAACAGGTCGTCTAGGTATGGGAATATTCTTATCCCCTGTTTGCGCAGACAAGCTGCCATAACCACCATGATCTTGGTAAACACCCTGGGTGCTGTAGCTAGCCCGAAAGGCAGAGCTTGGAACTGGAAATGTTCCTGGAGGATGGCAAACCTGAGGTAACACTGATGCGACAGTGCTATAGGCACATGCAGGTAAGCATCCCGTACATCCAGAGATACCATGTAATCTCCCGGTACCATAGCCAACATTATGGAGCGCAACGTCTCCATGTGGAACTTCGGGATCCATATGTATCTGTTCAACATTTTCAGATTTAGAATTGGTCGATATGACCCATTTGGCTTCTGGATTAGAAATAGATTGGAGTAAAACCCCTGTCCCCTTTGTGATGGAGGTACTAGGACAATCACACCTGACTGCAGTAGTTTTTGGACTGCTTCTTGCAGGGTATTGGCCTTCGACTCTATACGAGACGGGCTGGTGCAAAAAAATCTTTGAGGAGGCTGCCTCCTGAATGGGAACCCATACCCCTGAGATACTACCTTCTGCACCCAAGCATCTGCTGTTGACTGTTGCCATATGTGTGCAAAAAGAAGGAGTCGGCCCCCAACCCTGGAATCCTCCAGGCAGAGGCCCGTCTCTTCAGGCTGACGGTTTCTGTTCAGGTTTGGAAGCTGGCTTTTTGATAGCCCACTGCTTCCTACCCCTGGATTTAAACTGGGGTTGCTTAGGCTCCTCTTTAGCTTTCGCTTTGCTTTGCCAACGAAATGAGCGAAATTTTAAACCCTTAGACTTAGGGTTATAAGCAGCCGGAAATCTGACCTTTTTCGATTCAGCCTCTGATTCTAGGATATCCGATAAAGGTTTTCCGAATAATATATTACCGACAAAAGGCAATGCTTCCAATTCTTTCTTGGATTCCGCATCTGCCTTCCAGGTACATAGCCAAACTGCTCTGCAAGCGACTACTGCCAAGGCTGAAGCTTTAGAAGCAACTGTACCTACATCAATTGCTGCTTCTTCCAAATACTGGGCAGATTGTCTTAAACGGCAAAAACGATCCTCTTGCTCCCTAGTAGGAGAAGGGATGTCATTCTCTAGTTCCTCTATCCATTCGCCCATTGCCTTTGCTACCCAGGCCGAAGCCATAGCAGGTCTTACCACTGCTCCTACTAGAGAAAAAATATTTTTCAACAGGCTCTCTACCCTTCTGTCTGTGACATCATTCAATGAGGTAGATGACAGTGGTAAAGCAGATTTATGCACGAGTCGCAGAACATGTGCATCTACTTTTGGAGGAACTTCTCTCTTCGAACAATCCACAGCAGGAAATGGATAATAAGAATCCCATCTCTTAGGAATCTTTTACTTTTTACTGGGTGCTGCCCAAGACTCATCCATCATTTCCGTCAGCTCTTCAGACGCTGGGAATGCAGCTTTCACTGATTTTGTTCGTTTAAATACAGGTGCTTTTGCTTTTAAAACTGTCTTGGCTGGCTCTTCCAACGAGAGAACAGCCTTCACAGCATTAATAAGTTCAGCTACATCTTCTGAACTAAAGCTCTGCGATTGATCATCATACGGAGTTGAATCTATTGTATCATCATCATCCGATGTATCATCTTGTGTAGTCTGCCACACAGACGTATCTGTCTTAGTCTTACCTGTCCCTTGGTTGCTTGTAGAGGTTACTGGAACCAAATCATAGGAAGGGAGCTGCATGTATGGGTTCATAGTGTAACCTAACCCTTGAGGTGGTGCTATCGGAGCTAACCTGTCCGCTATTGAAGACAGAGTCTTTGCGAACATATTCCATGGTGGCTCTGTTGGTGGTTGAACCAACTCCTGTTTTTTACTTCGCTGAAAAGCGAAACAGTTTGCACACAAACCCTCATAAGTGACCAATTGATTCATATCAATTACCCCTGACTTACAAGATAAGCATGTTAGGGCTGTAGGAGTGCTTGATAAATTCTCCTCATCACTTTTGCCGCTCACAGACATGGTATTAACCTGTTAATGACTACACAATTTGTGACTGAAAATCACCCTATATGTCAGTATATAGAGGTGAGATCAATCTGACCACAGTGCACCTGATTTGAGGGTCAGAACAGGACTGACATTACACAGAAAAGTCAGCACACATACTAGCAGTCAGTCAGATGTTAAAGCAGTAGACATTGCCATATGAGAATACAACCTCCATAACAACTTATACATAAGTAGGAAAATTGTACTTCTATTTTAAACTGGTTCTTTTTTCAACATAGCATGCAGAAAACACAGTAATATACAGGTCTCATATGCAATAGGAACTAAAAATTAACAATGCATACTAAGAAGTAGAGAGAATTTTTAGTACTGTATACCCTGCCTCCGTAGAGCGGGATACAGGGAGACTCACCACACTTCCATATCCAAGCAAATACGCTCGTAAGACGCTGAGTGGATTCAGACGCTACTGGTGTACACTGCCGCTCTTGATAACTGATAACGGACACGGACACTCACCAACGGACACGGACACTGAGCGACCTCCACGTGTATGCAGACGCTAAGGCCTGCGACTCGGTCTGGCGGGTTTATCTCCAGTGTACACAACCGCAGCGTCTAAGCTGCGACCGAGTACCCTCGTGGTAGCGTCTGAGCCGGAAGTGAGGTCATTCAGTTCATGAAACGAGACACCAGCGGGAACTGGCCATGAACTCGGAGGAGGGACGGCCAGGAGAGCGTCTGAATCCCCCTATTGACTTAAACTCCCAGGATCGCGGCCTCTACCTAGTCCTGGCGCCTATGATCCCCGGAGCGTATCGCTGTCGCACTCTTGATGTTCGGCGCATTAACACAGTGTTTGTAGTCTCCACCAAAATCAGTGTAGCTGTGTCCTGACCCCTCTAGTAAGAGGAAGTCAATAGACTCACCGTCTCCCCATGCTCCGGCCACAGCCTGGTTATGTCTGCTGGACCTGCTAGAACATCCGACACAGACGCCCGTCGAGACAGCACTGATACCCGAAGGTAAGCGTTGTTGCGACCCGGTGGGGAGTTGTTGGAGCGACTCTTTCTAGTATGCATTTGAGACGCTGTTAAGAGAAGTCGCTCAAAAAAACAATATAGTAAGTCTATAAAAATAAAATAACAAAAGCTTGAGGCTGCTCTCACAGCAGCCCTGTGACCATGCGGCTTCCTGCCGCACCAAGCAAAAAACTGATCTGACTGAGTCAGTGGGCGGGACTATATAGTGGAGGCCCCAATGCATCCTGGGAGGCCAGAAAGCTCGTAACTGTGTTGGTGCCATTTTCGCTGTCGCTCGACAATATCCCAATGTTATCCTGTGGATAATCCTGTGGACCCAGCCAGAGAAATGCTCTCTCTCAACTTCACCTTTGTGAGACGACCCCAGTACCACCCAATCACGCCTCCTCGGTGACCAGGCGTGCTGCAAATGAAATGCATCTCATTGCCCATACTTGCATATGCTAGGTTTCCAGAGTATGCCCGGTATGAACACATACAAGATGCACTCTGCAAAGAAGCGTCCATTTAACTCCTCAATATCCCCTATGGGTCTAGTGATGTAATCACCATACTGTTTTGGAAAAATGGTTTCATTATGTGAGGGCCCAAATAAACCCCCCAGTTCGGCCACAAAGGGACATCCCTGTGACTAAACAGGTTGGTCTCTTATACCATGCATGTCCTCTAATCTACAACAAAAGCAAAATAGATTTATAGTGACTACAAGAACAAATGTTTCAGCAAGTGCCATTTCCAATGTCAAGAACAGAAAAGCATTACTTTATTGGAGGAGTATTGGGGATGCAGTGGCGGATCCAGCAGGGGGCGATGAGGGCGATCGCCCCTCCGTAACACACCGACCCATCCCCACACACTTGTTGTTCCTGCGGGCAGCAGAGCCGGTTAGGGGAGCTGCATGCGGTGGCCAGGACCTGGCCGCGCTGGCAACATTCATGCAGTGCAGCTGAGACGGAGGCGGCACTGTGTGGGACCACCCAGTGTGACGGAAGCAGCAGCGCAATTCTCTGTGCGCCGGGGAGGAGCTGCCGCCGCCTGGCCGCCATGCCTGACTACCCCGGAGCACAGCCCCAGACCGGGAACTGCATGGATGCCGACTCCATACCTAGGGCCTGACAAGTGATGGACGTGGCGATGACAGGAGTCGAGTGGCTGGTGATGAGAGAGCGGTGGGTGTGCTGTGTTGGGGAGAGCCAGGGCAGGAGAGACAGGGGACCTGTCCCGGCAGATGGAGGAGGAGGAGGGCTGGGTGGATGGGACTGTGGGTCCAGGCTGTTCTTTCACTGCAACAGTGCATACTGAAACTGCTTGATTCGGACATATCACCTCCTAACCTGATGCGGAGCTAAGGTCTGTGACTTCTGTCAAAACACAATGAGGGCTCTATTCAGTGGGACAGTGAAGTGCAGATTTTGCTTAATATTATTCTACATAAACTACTGTGGTTGCAGGTTGTGCTGTGCTTCTGTGTATATGCAGTGCTACTTGCTATAGGCTTCATCCTATGGTCCCTTAGACTATCATTGCTGGTGTTAATTTATGTCACAGAGGTCCATATTCATATAGAGAGCTTCTGTTTAATGATATTCTGCAATGTGGGTTTTTCTCAATTTTTTAAAATATATTTAAAACTGTGTTTTTGTTAATGTGATATATATTTCTGTCTCGCTCTCTCTCACCCCCACGTGTCTCGCTCTCTCACCCCCACGTGTCTTACTCACTCACCCCCACGTGTCTCACTCACTCACCCCCACGTGTCTCACTCACTCACCCCCACGTGTCTCACTCACTCACCCCCACGTGTCTCACTCACTCACCCCCACGTGTCTCTCACTCCCCCTATATATCTTTCGCCCCCATCTATCTGTCTCTCTCCCACCATTGTCTCTCTTTCCATGTCTACTAGCCTACTGTAGCAATCATGGCCACGGCAACCTGGTCCTTCTCCAATCACACTCTCACTCTAAAGTCTGACCATGTATCATAGACCTGACCCCTCTACTAATTAAAGTTATAGGGGAAACTCAATTAGCCGCAGAGTTTATCCTGCGGTTAATTGCCACGATGGAGGTATTCAATTAGCAGGTAACATCCCGTGCATGAGCCAACGCAGTCAGACTAAACTATGAGCTGCGAGGTAAACTTTGTGGAAAAAACACAAAATCGGGTTTGCGCAGAGGAAAAAACACATTGTTTATGCAGAATCAGTAGGATTCCACGCGTGAATCCTGATTTTTCGTCACAGGAAAAAGGCTTTTCAATTGAATAGCCTTTCCAGGGATTTTTGCCAGAAATTGTTTGCGTAAACCCTGCAGCTAATTCACCCCCCATAGACAGACATTTTTTTAAAAATATCCTATATCAATATAACAATCCTATACAGGTCGAGTCTCCCTTATCCAAAATGCTTGGGACCAGAGGTATTTTGGATATCTGATTTTACCGTATTTTGGAATAATTGCATACCATAATGAGATATCATGGTGATGGGACCTAAATCTAAGCACAGAATGCATTTATGTTTTATATACACCTTATACACACAGCCTGAAGGTCATTTTAGCCAATATTTTTAATAACTTTGTGCATTAAACAAAGTGTGTGTACATTCACACAATTCATTTATGTTTCATAATAACCTTATAAACACAGCCTGAAGGTCATTTAATACAATATTTTTAATAACTTTGTGTATTAAACAAAGTTTGTGTACATTAAGCCATCAGAAAACAAAGGTTTCACTATCTCACTCTCACTCAAAAAAGTCCGTATTTCGGAATATTCCGTATTTCGGAATATTTGGATATGGGATACTCACTCAACCTGTACTATTAATAATTGATAGTATAGAAAATTCTTACAAATTTTCTCCCTGTAACTCTGACTACATCAGGTACAACACATATAAGGTGCTTTAGTTGCAATCCCCAATTTATGATTTACATTAGCATTTAAGATTGCTAGGAGCTAGAGGGCGCTGGGTATATGCAGTATAGGGGAGGTTAGGGTTAGGCTGCAGTGGTGGGGGTTAGTGTTAGGCTGCGGAGAGGAAGGGTTAGGCCTAGCGGACTGGAAAGGGGAGGAGTCCAAATTAATTTTAAAACCGCCCCCCCTATAGGAGAAGTCTAGATCCGCCCCTGTGGGGATGGAGTCGTAGAATGACACCTTAGTTCCAGCGATGGGAGCGAAAAGACATGCACACACCCCACATTACAGAAGTCTTAAATCTACCCCCTGATGTACTAAGGGACATTCAAATGCACTTATAGGTAGTACAGAGATATAGTGCTCCTGTATGGATTTGTTATATCATGTCATCTTTGGTGCGGCTAGAACCCTAACAAGGGTACCCTGCCCTTGCGAACACTAATGAGTGAAAATATGGATGTGGGTTCTAATAATGTAACAGTGTGACAATGATGCATACTGTATATTTAATAAACGAAAAAGTGTGACTCAACAATATAACATTTATACGATTGGATTTAGACTATACCTACTGCAAAACCCACTATCGTACAGGAGACATGCCTTTCTCCTCAGTTTAACGGAATCCAATCCCCTTTGGGTTAATTCCTTTTGGATTGGCAACAGAATCAATTCCCAGTGATTTATTTCAGCAATGCATTGATACAATTACCATTTTCAAAGTGTTACATTGCATATTGCTATCTGTACCACATTTTATCATTTATGAAATATATGCATCATTGTCACACTGTTACATTTGTTAACCATTAGCCTTACATACTTCTCAAATCTGTGAGAGCGCTAGAACCCACATCCATATTTTCACATCCAAATGCACGAAACGCCTTCTAAAATGTTAAGATGTATTAAACTGTGTGCAAGAACTTGGGTGTGTCCTTCAAATGGCTAAAATACTGTAAGGAGCAAACTTGTTGCATACTTTAATCATAAAGGCAATAAGGTCACCTGTACCAGAGTCTATGGGGTATATTCAATAAGAGTCGGATCCATTCCGATATGCAGTTGTTGGAATGGATCCGACAACCCCTATTTAATGGACGGCTAAATCCGACTGTCGTATTGGGCCGTACACATGGTCCTGTCGCTGCTGTCAGCGGCTGCGCTGACAGCAGCGGCCAGGGATGCAGATGGCGGCAGGCGTGAGCGGGACAGCGGTGGGGGTAAGCTGGGCGGCAGGGGGAGCAGAGATCGGCGGCCGACGGGAGGAGCTGGCTGCGGGGGAACATGTCTGTGGTGGCAGGGGGAGGCGCTGCAGGGAGAGAGGTGCCTGCAGGCGGCGGGGGTAGCAGAGATCGGCGGCCGGCAGGAGGAGCTGGCTGCGGGGGGACATGTCTGGAGTGGCGGGGGGAGGCGCTGCAGGGAGAGAGGTGCCTGCGGGTGGCAGCCAGATACCTCTATCCCTGCAGCGCCTCCCCCCGCCGCAGCAGACATGTCCCCCCGCAGCCAGCTCCACCCCCCGGCCGTTGATCTCAGCTCCCCCAGCACCGCTTGTCATCTCACCTCAATCCGACTTGTTTTCAAGTCGGATTGAGTTTGTCGGAAAGGGGGCCAAAACCTGTCAGATTTGGCCTCATTTCCAACAGAAGCACGTGTATTGGCGGCTATTCCACGGGAATTCCTGACTTGTCGGAAAAAATCAGCCCCTATTGAATAGGTCGGAACCCCTTTCCGACCTCTTTCTGTCGGAAGTTGCCGTCTTTGCGACAAGACGGCAGCTTCCGAAAGTTATTGAATACACCCCTATGCCGGGATCCCAACACAGGTGAAAACTTACTTTACAGGATTTTACACCTGCAGGTGATATCACTTCAAACATGCGGCTTACCAGCATGCTTACAGTTGGAACAGATAACAGCAAGAAAGAGGAAAGAGAAGTGACTGATTCTGGCGCCAGAAATACAAAAGAAATAAGAAATCACTTCTGCGCTCGTCAAACGACAAAACAATGGTGAAGTATAACAAGGGTAAGTTCGTAATCAACAGTCTTTAGAAAAAAGTCTGTTCCCTTTCATGGAAGTAGTACAGGATGCAAGGTGACTTGATGCGTACCGTACTCACGTTAAAACGTGATATGTCCCTCGTATAAAGGTATCTTTGGTACTCCGTTACCTTCTCTCCTCCTACTTCTCCAAATGAGGCACTCGATTAGTTCTTATCCTCGAGGTTGGGAAAAAAAGGAACAGGAAAACGACTGATAGTGTAGTAAGTTCGTAATACTGGGTATCCACTTCTAAAGGGCGTAACGCCTATGTCCTTTTTCTTTTAATGAGGGGGTGCGTACCATACTCACATCCATACAAAAAAGTGGTGAAAACACATAAAGGTATCTTTACTTCTATTGGTGGTTCATAAGGCTGATATTATCACTCAGAGTCACCCACAAGTGAGACAGATGATAAGGATAGTGGGCGTACCCAACTCACACTTAGCAGTGCTTAGACCTGTACATAAAGGTATCTTTGGGGTGGTCCTAATAATTGGCAATCTGGAATTCTACTCCTCTCCACGAGTGGCAGTGGAGGAGTGGAAATAATAAGGGTGCGGGATGACTTGATGCGTACCGTACTCACGTTAAGACGTGATGTGTCCCTCGTAAAAAGGTATCTTTGATATTTTGTTCCTTTCTTTCCTCCTACTTCTCCGAATGAAGCACTCGATTGGTTGTTATCCTCGAGGGTGGAGAAAAGGGACAGGATAACGACTGATAGTGTAGTAGGTTCGAAATAGCAGGTTACTACTTCTGAAAAGTGTAACCCCTATATCCTTATTCTTTTAATGAGGGGGTGCGTACCATACTCACATCCGTGCAAAAGAGTGAAAACACATAAAGGTATCTTTACTTCTACTGGTGATTCATAAGCCTTAATCCTATTATTATTTAGAGTCACCCACACACAGGTGAGACAGATGGTAAGGATAATGGGCGTACCCAACTCACACTCAGCAGTGCGAAGACCTGTGCATAAAGGTATCTTTGGAGTGGTCCTAATAATTCTCAGTCTCCAATTCCACTCCTCTCACGAATGATAGTGTGCGTGTAGGAGAAAACGGAGTATCAAAAAATGAGGAGGTGGAATAGTATCACACAACAAAAATAGGATTTTGGTACTTACCAGGTAAATCCTTTTCTTTGAATCCATAGGGGGCACTGGAGTACTCTTGGGATATGGACGGTGCGTAGCAAAGGAAGGCACATTTAAATATTTAAATGAGCAACCCTCCACTTCCCTCCTCCATACTCCCTGGATCCTCAGTGTTTTTTACTGAGCCGAATAGGAGCGACAGAGAATTGAACAATGGAGAATTACTTACATTATAAAATAACGGACAACAATAAAGTTGACACATAACGTTACTGACAACTAAACAGTTGACACTATAACCGATAGAACTTGAAAGTTTAAACCAGTCGGTGAGAATGTGCTACCATAAGATCCCCTGAACTTACCACAAAACCAGGTAAAACTGCTCTGGGTGGGCGTCCAGTGCCCCCTATGGATTCAAAGAAAAGGATTTACCTGGTAAGTACCAAAATCCTATTTTCTTTTTCATCCACTAGGGGTCACTGGAGTACTCTTGGGACGTACCAAAGCTTCCCCCGTGGGCGGGAGAGCTGTTTGGCACCTGTAACACTAGGCGGCCAAAGCTAGAAGCTGATGCCGCAACGTATCAAACTTGTAAAAGCGCACCAACGTGTGCACTGCTGGCCATGTAGCCGCATGGCAAAACTGCGTCGTAGAAAGCCCACGACCAGCTGCCCATGAAGTTCCCACAGAACGTGTGGAATGAGCTGTTACTAATGGAAACAGCTGTAACCTAGCCTGAAGGTAAGCTTGACGTATGGTCAGTTTAATCTATATGAATAAGATCTGTTTAGAAGCTGGCCAACCCAGCTTGGCCGCATCAACGTATTCGTCTTACGAAATGTAGACGTTCGATACATAAACGCGTAATGCGCGTACCACAACCAAAGTTTCAGAATTTCCTGTTAACACAGGACCTATTATTGGTTGATTCAACTACTATTGGTTAATTGATGTGAAAAGATGACACTATTTTTGGCAAGAAGGCGGGATTGGTCCGAAGATCCGCTCTGTCATCATGAAACATTAAATACGGTGGCTTGCATGACAAGGCACCCAAAGTTGAAACACGACTTGCCGAAGCTAGGGCTAGAAGAAAAATAGTTTTCCAAGTGAAAAACTTAATATTCACTTGTTGCAAGGGTTCAAAATATGAAGACTGTAAGAAATCTAAAACCAGCTTCAAGCCCCATGGCGCTGTAGGTGGAATGAATGGAGGCTGTACTCTGAGGACACCCTGCAGAAAACGGTGTACAGACGGCAATAGAGCCAAACGTTTTTGAAATTAAATTGACAAAGCAGATACCTGCACCTTTAGTGTAGATAAACGCAGTCCTCCATCTAACCTCGTCTGTAGAAACAACAAAAGACGGAATAACTTGAAAGATGATGTCGGAAACTTCCGAGCTTCCCACCAACCTATATAGGCACGCCATATTCTGTAATAATGAGCTGCCCTAACCGGCTTCCTAAACTCGTAACATGGTTGTATAAATTTTCTTAAGAGTGCGGTCTCAATAGCCGCCCCGTTAAACGCCGCCGCGCTAACTCGGGGAGCGGACAAACACCTCGGGACGGCAGCGGAAGCTGGCCGCCCCGCTCACATACCTGCACGTAGTAGCTGCTGGCCCTGGTATGGTTAAGTTGTTTGGTCCTGAATTGGAAGCATGGATTGCTGAGGCTACGGGAGGAAAGTCTGTTTTTTTACCATTGTCTCTACCGGTAGCGAGAAGGAGGTACGCTGGACCTGCGCGAAGTCCGCGGAGATCCGAGAACCAAGCTCTCAGAGACCAATGAGGCGCTACTAGTATGACTGTGGCCGACTTCTTGTGATCCGTTTTAGCAACAAAGGGGAAGAGCGGAAACGGTGGAAATAGATACACGAGGCTGTACAGCCACGCGATTGTGAGCCTCCGCCGCCACTGCCGTTGGATCTTGCGTTCTGGACACATACTGGGCGTTTGATGATTGTGGCGAGATGCCATCAGGTCCACTTGAGGGTAACCCCACCTCTGGAACAACATGTGAAAACACCCTTGGATTTAATGGCCATTCTCCTGGATGAAAATTCCGACGGTTGAGATAATCCGCCTCCCAGTTGACCACTGCCGGAATGACCACTGCCGACAATATCACTTGGTGATGTTCGGCCCCAAATGAGGATTCGAGCTACTTTCCGCATTGCCATGCGGCTTCTCGTTCCTCCTTGTTTGTTGTATGCGTCCGTCGTCGCGTTGTCTGACTGCAGCTGGACAGACTGAGACCGAAGCATGTGCACTGCTTGTCGGAGCGCATTGTAAATTGCCCGTAGTTTCAGGACATTTATAGACAGCAATCTTTCGTGATCCGCCCAGAGACTCTGGAGCTGATAATTTTGAACTACAGCTCCCCAACCTCTGAGTCTAGAGTCCGTCATTAGAACTATCCAATTACAGGCGCTGAATTGTTTTCCTGCGGTTAGATTGTGTACTTTGAGCCACCAGATTAGAGATACTCTGGCCCGTGGCGACAACCTCACCCTGTGTTGAATCTGCAGATGCGAGCCCAACCACTGTGCGAGCACCTCCAGTTGAAAAGTACAAGAGTGAAATCTTCCGAACTGAATAGCTTCGACAGCCGTCACTCTTGTGCCTAATAGGCGAATGCACAAATGTACCGAGACTGTGCGTGGCTTGAGCCCGAATTGTATTAGATGACGAAAACTCAGTACTTTATGTTTTGGTAGGTAATTTCTTTGATTTACCGGATGGAGAATCATTCCTAGGAATTGAAGTGATTGAGACGAATTCAGAACTGATTTCTTGAATCTGACAATTCCACCGTGTTGAACTAGTTCATTGTACGTTAGTAGTATTTGTTGAACTAGAGCTGTGATGAGAAGGTTATCTAAGCACAGAACCATTATCACCAGCCGGGATCTAAGAATAACTTATCCCAGACACCACCCTTGTGACAACCCGAGACGCTGATGAGAAACCAGAGAGTTTGAATGGTGGACTGCCAACGTCTAAGTATGCCAGATGTAGTGGCAAAATTTTGAACACGCAAAAACGCATTCTTGACTTCTAGGGAGAATATGATTTCAATGGTTGTAAACCTGCAATCACTGACCGCATGAATTCCACTGATTGAGCCACTTTTGGTATATAACAGTCGGCCGGGTGCGGTACTACAAACAAAATTGTACTAAGCTTGAAGCTAGGAGACACTGAATTGCGGTCTACAGAACTGCCTTTTTGTCTTCTGACACAGGCCGGCTAGTTTTGGATCTAACCTTGACAAACCACAGCAAAGGTGGTAGACAATTCTATGTGTGATTGAACACTAATCATGTAACCGCCGATCTGTAACCGCAGATCTGTGGATTTCAGTAATAATGTCGAATGAGACATCCGTTCTCGACCACGTGTCGTGTGTTGTAGAACAACTGGAAAAGACGGAGGTTTAAAAGATTTGAACCCTGGTGCAGTTTTATTTGTAAGAACTGGTGTGGCAATGGCTGTAAATAGACTCTCACACCGGAGCGTGAGAACTGAAACGTTCTAATTTAGGAGTAAATAACACATTTTCGTGTAAGGCCACGCAAAGCGTCTGTCAACCACAAAGAGTGATGATGGACTACGAGAACTAACATGGCTGACAGCTATAGCAGACATGCGTAAATTCTCAGGCGATATACCAATGTGAGAAACAAATCGTCGAAACTGTTTTGAGGCCAGAACTGGCTATTAACTACGTCTGCGACTATAATGTCGGTAACCCAAACCCCAACTACAGCATAAACATTGTCTTTAGCATAGGTGGAATGTCCACACTGACTAGTTATTAAGTGTAGGTGCAGGCGGGACCAGGACAGTTTTGACACCAAGAAATGCTGTCATAGACTCTGGTATATTGAATGGCTTAATAATAGAATTAGAACTATGAACACACACACACCCGCACAGGCGCTCGCTGCGTTCTATCCTATAGGAACGCTTGCCTCTGAACTAGGTTCCTTAGTGGCATTAAAACTCAGAACCTTGCGTCTGGCATTGAATCTTATTGTACCACACAGCCGATGTTAGCATGCGCCCTCTGATGGGTACTGTTTACTTATTATATATTATCAGTTATTTATATAGCGCACACATATTCCGCAGCGCTCTCACAGAGAATACATAACCCTCCAGATGAGCATGTGACTACGTTATAAACAGTTAGATGTAGCCGCTCAAATAGGATTAGGATATATATCCGGATGCGTACTGGTATTCCCACTGTGCACGTGGACCCTTAAATAAGTAACGTGCACATAAACTAGAAAAGTATTGCTGCACACTTTCTTGTGACAGAAATTTCCTAACACCACCCCTGCTCCTCTAGTGGGGAAGTGTTGTAGGACAGCAGATAAAAATTCCTGGACAAAGAAACAGGAAATTGAGTTAAAATGGTGTCCAGCCATGTGCTTAGTGCCATGTGCTTTCACCATATGTTAAGTATAAGAAAAAATAAACCATAAAAATCAATTTCCAATTTACAGTAATATTAGTTACCACAGATCAGGCATACATTACATATGACCGCCTATATACATATGTAGTATACTTCCTATACTACAATATCCGTAGTGAATCACCATGCATATATTAGTTCTAACCTAAGATGCATATTATTTATAACATATGCCTGCCTCGTGCTGCGGATATAATCATCCCCCCCTGTGTCCCGCGATCTCCCCCTGTGCAGCCGTAGTGCTGTTCCCTCTCCCACCGCCATAGCTAGCAGCCGGGGAGCCGGAGAGCAGCAGGGGACGGATGTAGAAGCCCAGCGGCGGCAGCCTGTCTGTCCGCGGCTGGGCTGAATAGCGGGCAGCGGGAGTGCACTGTGATCAGTGTGCTCCCGCTGAGAACAACGTGCGGCCAGAGCGCCGGGCGTCTATGTAACGGCGGCCAACGGGGTGCTGCGGCCAGCGGGGAACATGGAGCGGGCGGCCAGCCGGGTGTATGTAGCGGCGGCCCGCAGGGTCTGTAGCGGCGGCCAGCGGGGAGCATGAAGCGGGCGGCCAGCGGCGGTAGACCACGCTCCCAGCACCTGCTGTGTGTCTGGGAGCGCATCGGCGGCTAGGTAGCAGCGGCCAGCGGGGAACATGGAGCGGGCGGCCAGCGGTGGAAGACCACGCTCCCAGCACCTGCTGTGTGTCTGGGAGCGTGCAGTACTGGGGGAGTACACTAACCTTGCGGAAGCTGTGGAAGCTAACCGCACGATCTCCCCCTGCAGTCTCTCCTTCGTCTTGTGGCAGCAGCGCTGAAAGCGCTTGTTAGAAAAAATCACGACTCCTCTGAAATCTCCTCCACCCAGCTGGAGGAGATGGCCGCTCAATCCTGGACCCTCACTTCTCTGTAAGTGGGGAAAGGACCGCATGCTGCCTGGCTGACACGGCCGTGCTTCTCCTGCAAGCGCCCACGTGTCAGCAGCGGCTGGAGGCAGTACAATTCCGGACCCACACTTCTTAGTAAGTGGGGAAGGTATTGTCTGAAAAATCAAAAATAAAATAAAAAGTAAAATCAAACGTGAGCTTTCAGCTCATGATGTGCTTCCTTTGAGGCACATAAAAACACTGAGGATCCAGGGAGTATGGAGGAGGGAAGTGGAGGGTTGCTCATTTAAATATTTAAATGTGCCTTCCTTTGCTACGCACCGTCCATATCCCAAGAGTACTCCAGTGACCCCTAGTGGATGAAAAAGAAAATGAATTAATAAACCATATAAAAACAACATAAAAAAAGCTGGCAAAGGACCCATGGTCATGACACCAACGCGTTTCGACAAGAGTCTTTTTCAAGACCTTGAAAAAGACTTCTCTGTCGAAACGCGTTGGTGTGAGAGCCAGGACCACTAGGGATTGACTGGGACGGTATTAATAAAGGTGAGGAAAATCCGGATTTTAACATCTTACACTCATCTTTATATACCCTCTATTGTCATGACCATGGGTCCTTTGCCAGCTTTTTTATGTTGTTTTTATATGGTTTATTAATAAATTTTTGTTGTGTGATACTATTCTACCTCCTCATTTTTTGATACTCTGTTTTCTCCTACACGCACACTATCATTCGTGAGAGGAGTGGAATTCGAGACTGAGAATTATTAGGACCACTCCAAAGATACCTTTATGCACAGGTCTTCGCACTGCTGAGTGCGAGTTGGGTATGCCCATTATCCTTACCATCTGTCTCACTTGTGTGTCGGTGACCAAGTAATAATAGTATTAAGGCTTATGAATCACCAGTAGAAGTAAAGATACCTTTGTGTGTTTTCACTCTTTTGCACGGATGTGAGTATGGTACGCACCCCCTCATTAAAAGAATAAGGATATAGGGGTTACACTTTTCAGAATTAGTTACCCGCTTTTTCGAACCTACTACACTGTCAGTCGCTTTCTTGTCCCTTTTCTCCACCCTCGAGGATAAGAACCGATCGAGTGCTTCATTAGGAGAAGTAGGAGGAAAGAAAGGAACAAAAAATCAAAGATACCTTTTTACGAGGGACACATCACGTCTTAACGTGAGTACGGTACGCATCAAGTCATCCCGCACCCTTATTATTCCCACTCCTCTACTGCCACTCGTGGAGAGGAATAGAATTCCAGATTGCCAATTATTAGGACCACCCCAAAGATACCTTTATGTACAGGTCTACGCAAGTGTGAGTTGGGTACACCCACTATCCTTATCATCTGTCTCACTTGTGGGTGACTTCGAGTGATAATATCAGGTTTATGAACTACCAACAGAAGTAAAGATACCTTTATGTGTTTTTACCACTTTTTTGTATGGATGTGAGTATGGTACGCACCCCCTCATTAAAAGAAAAAGGACATAGGAGTTACGCCCTTTAGAAGTGGTTACCGAGTATTACGAACTTACTACACTATCAGTCGTTTTCCTGTTCCTTTGTTTCCCAACCTAGAGGATAAGAACTAATCGAGTGCCTCATTTGGAGAAGTAGGAGGAGAGAAGGGAACGGAGTACCAAAGATACCTTTATACGAGGGACATAATAGGAATTTACTCAACGGTAATTCTATTTCTCGTAGTCCGTAGTGGATGCTGGGAACTCCGTAAGGACCATGGGGAATAGACAGGCTCCGCAGGAGACTGGGCACTGTAAAAGAAAGATTAGGTACTATCTGGTGTGCACTGGCTTCTCCCTCTATGCCCCTCCTCCAGACCTCAGTTAAGGAAACTGTGCCCGGAAGAGCTGACATTACAAGGAAAGGATTTGGAATCTAGGGTAAGACTCATACCAGCCACACCAATCACACCGTACAACTTGTGATAACTATACCCATTAAACAGTATGAACAACAACTGAGCCTCATGCAATGGATGGCTCAGAACAAAAACCCTTAAGTTAAGCAATAACTATATACATGTATTGCAGAGAGTCCGCACTTGGGACGGGCGCCCAGCATCCACTACGGACTACGAGAAATAGAATTACCGGTGAGTAAATTCTTATTTTCTCTGACGTCCTAGTGGATGCTGGGAACTCCGTAAGGACCATGGGGATTATACCAAAGCTCCCAAACAGGCGGGAGAGTGCGGATGACTCTGCAGCACCGAATGAGCAAAGGCAAGGTCCTCCTCAGCCAGGGTATCAAACTTGTAGAACTTAGCAAATGTGTTTGAACCCGACCAAGTAGCAGCTCGGCAAAAAGCTGTAAAGCCGAGACCCCTCGGGCAGCCGCCCAAGAAGACCCCACCTTCCTTGTGGAATGGGCTTTTACTGATTTACGATGCGGCAATCCTGCCGCAGAATGAGCTTGCTGAATTGTGTTACAGATCCAGCGCGCAATAGTTTGCTTTGAAGCAGGAGCACCCAGCTTGTTGGGTGCATGCAGGATAAACAGCGAGTCAGTTTTCCTGACTCCAGCCGTCCTGGCTACATAGATCTTCAAAGCCCTGACTACATCCAGTAACTTGGAGTCCTCCAAGTCCCGAGTAGCCACAGGTACCACAATAGGTTTGTTCAAATGGAACGCTGATACCACCTTTGGGAGAAATTGGGGACGAGTCCTCAATTCTGCCCTGTCCATATGGAAGATCAGATAAGGGCTTTTACAGGACAAAGCCGCTAATTCTGACACACGCCTAGCCGAGGCTAAGGCCAATAGCATGACCACTTTCCACGTGAGATATTTCAGCTCCACGGTCTTAAGTGGCTCAAACCAGTGGGATTTCAGGAAATCCAACACAACGTTAAGATCCCAAGGTGCCACTGGGGGCACAAAAGGGGGCTGAATATGCAGCACTCCCTTAACAAACGTCTGAACTTCAGGCAGTGAAGCCAGTTCTTTTTGAAAGAAAATAGATAGTGACGAAATCTGGACCTTTGTGGACCCCAATTTTAGGCCCATAGTCACCCCTGACTGTAGGAAGTGCAGAAATCGACCCAGCTGGAATTCCTCTGTTGGGGCCTTCCTGGCCTCACACCAAGCAACATATTTCCGCCATATGCGGTGATAATGCTTTGCTGTCACATCCTTTCTTTTATCAGCGTAGGAATGACTTCATCTGGAATGCCCTTTTCCGCTAGGATCCGGCGTTCAACCGCCATGCCATCAAACGCAGCCGCGGTAAGTCTTGGAACAGACAGGGCCCCTGCTGTAACAGGTCCTGTCTGAGAGGCAGAGGCCATGGGTCCTCTGAGATCATTTCCTGTAGTTCTGGGTACAAAGTTCTTCTTGGCCAATCCGGAACGATGAGTATAGTTCTTACTCCTCTCTTTCTTACTATCCTCAATACCTTGGGTATGAGAGGAAGAGGAGGGAACACATAAACCGACTGGTACACCCACGGTGTCACTAGTGCGTCCACAGCTATCGCCTGAGGGTCCCTTGACCTGGCGCAATATCTTTTTAGCTTTTTGTCGAGGCGGGACGCCATCATGTCCACCTGTGGCCATTCCCAACGATTTACAATCTGTGTGAAGACTTCTTGATGAAGTCTCCACTCTACCGGGTGGAGGTCGTGTCTGCTGAGGAAGTCTGCTTCCCAGTTGTCCACTCCCGGAATGAACACTGCTGACAGTGCTAGCACGTGATTCTCCGCCCATCGAAGAATCCTTGTGGCTTCTGCCATTGCCATCCTGCTTCTTGTGCCGCCCTGTCGATTCACATGGGCGACCGCCGTGATGTTGTCTGACTGAATCAGCACTGGTTGGTTTTGAAGCAGGGGCTCTGCTTGACTCAGGGCGTTGTAAATGGCCCTTAGTTCCAGTATATTTATGTGTAGTGATGTCTCCTGACTTGACCTCTGTCCCTGGAAGTTTCTTCCCTGAGTGACTGTCCCCCATCCTCGGAGGCTTGCATCCGTGGTCACCAGGACCCAGTCCTGTATGCCGAATCTGCGGCCCTCGAGAAGATGAGCACTCTGCAGCCACCAGAAGCAGAGACACCCTGGCCCTCGGGGACAGGGTGATCAACCGATGCATCTGAAGATGCGATCCGGACCATTTGTCTAACAGATCCCACTGAAAGATCCTTGCATGGAACCTGCCGAATGGAATTGCTTCGTAAGAAGCCACCATCTTTCCCAGGACTCGCGTGCAATGATGCACCGACACCTGTTTTGGTTTCAGGAGGTCCCTGACCAGAGATGACAATTCCTAGGCATTCTCCACCGGGAGAAACACCTTCTTCTGTTCTGTGTACAGAATCATGCCCAGGAAGAGCAGACGCGTCGCAGGAATCAGCTGCGACTTTGGGATATTCAGAATCCAGCCGTGCTGTTGCAACAACTCCTGAGAGAGTGCTACGCTGACCAACACCTGCTCTCTGGACCTCGCCTTTATAAGGAGATCGTCCAAGTACGGGATAATTAAAACTCCCTTCTTCCGAAGGAGTATCATCATTTCGGCCATTACCTTGGTAAATACTCTCGGTGCCGTGGACAGGCCAAACGGCAACGTCTGGAATTGGTAATGACCGTCCTGTACCACAAACCTGAGGTACTCCTGATGAGGTGGGTAAATGGGGACATGCAAGTAAGCATCCTTGATGTCCAGTGACACCATAAAATCCCCCTCTTCCAGGCTTGCAATCACCGCTCTGAGCGATTCCATTTTGAACTTGAACTTACTTATATAAGTGTTCAAGGATTTTAAATTCAGAATGGGTCTCACCGAACAGTCTGCTTTCGGTACCACAAACATTGTGGAATAGTAACCCCGTCCCTGTTGAAGGAGGGGAACCTTGATTATCACCTGCTGGAGGTACAGCTTGTGAATTGCCGCCAGTACAACCTCCCTTTCCCTGGGAGCAGCTGGCAAGGCTGATTTGAGGTAACGGCGAGGGGGAGTCGCCTCGAACTCCAGCTTGTATCCCTGAGAGACAATTTGTACAGTCCAGAGATCCACCTGTGAGCGAGCCCACTGGTTGCTGAAGTTTCGGAGACGCGCCCCCACCGCACCTGGCTCCGCCTGTGGAGCCCCAGCGTCATGCGGTGGACTTAGTGGAAGCGGGGGAGGATTTTTGTTCCTGGGAACTGGC